>NC_057805.1:517891449-517907238 GCF_018294505.1 Triticum aestivum
TCAACCTCGTGCTCGCTGTCCAACACCGCGCGGCCTGCCCAGGAGGACCACCATCGTCTTCCTCTTCGACAACGAGCACCCGGACGAGCTCAGACGCCCTCGAGCCATCCCTTCGACGCCCGCCAATTTGCTCCGCCTCGGCCACCATCGCCACCGCTCGACGCCGAATTCGCGCCGCCTCGACTAGGTCCGGCTACCCCGAGTCGCCCTCGACCTCCACAGTGAGCACCCGAGCCGCTTCCCCCTCTTCCCCCTCTTGATTTCCTTCTGATGTGTTCTAGGGTTGGGGGTTGGAGAATTTTGGACAAGGAATGGGGGTTGGAGAATTATGTAGCTAGGGTTGGGGGTTTGCAAGAGAAGAATCTTCAGGCTTACTCACTGTTCAATTTGTTGCTGTGAGTTTGAATTTGTTGTTCTTAGTATAGTAGTTTACACTGGTTGTCAAGTTGTAGAGGAAATTCAGTCAGTGGATACGAAGGTAGAGAAATAATCCAGGACAAAGGTTGTACACTGCTGCTAAATGATGAACATATTATAGTGAAAATTTAGTTTGATGCCATCAAATTCATTTATAGTGCCTATTATTCAGTTATGACTCCTTCACTGAAACTGTAGTGTTAGCTAAAACTGAGATGTAAACTAAAGAAGTTTGTGATTTGCAGAAGCTGTAGCATACTCCAACAAGTGATAAATCCACTCAAAAGTTCACTAAGAAAATGCAGCTGCTTCTCACTTGTTACTGAAAGTTTTCTGGAGTAGATCAAATTGCAACAGATTATTTGCAGTAGATCAAACTGCAGTAGATTACTCAATATTCTTGCCATTTGTTGATATGTTATAAATATTGACCATAAATAAGAATGAATATTGACCATTTGTTGCTGCTAGCACATGTTGAAGTGTACCTGATGATGCTTCTGTAGAAAATTCAATCTTCCTCCTCAGGCATGTGTTGTGTGACCTGACAAAATATAAATGTGTTGTGTGCCATGCGTTGGTAATTCAGTAAAGTCAAACAAGCACTGGATTTAGGCATGTTGCTTGCTGAAATTGTAGCAACAACAACAACTATGGCTGAATGATGAATAGGTTATAGTGGTCAGATTAGTTCAGCAACAACAACTATTTTCAGTTTGTCTTATGGGTCATCTAAAAAATTAGCTCAACAAGTTGCATCTGGCTTTTACAAAGTTTTTTTGGCTTAAGAGGATAAGTAGTTGCATATACTATCATAAAGTTCAGCAAGAACAGGGCATCAACAGTGCTACTCTAGTATCTAGTTGGGGAGGGACAAATGGACAGGGCATCATTGTAGATGTACAGCAAAACAAACTATTAGTCTTAGGATTAGCACTCCTCATATGAGATGAGAGGATTTTTTTAAATGGCTTCTTGCAGTTTTGAAAATTCAGTTTATTCGGTTACTGAAAATTCAGTTAATTCAGTTAGGCACACAAATTTCAGAACTTTTGTGTGCCCTAGTACTTGGTGTTTGTAGAAAACCAGGAGTGTCAATGTGACTAGAATTCACTTGTTCTTATATGGGTGAAACTTCACTTGTTTTTAGGCTAGTGCAGGGTGTTGCTTTATTCTGTCATCATTTGTAACTATGTCACAAATAAATTGTTCCTTCTTCTGTATTTGACCACTGTTTATTGTGGTATTGATTTTGTTACAGTGTTCTCAAGTATAACAACATAGTGGGATCATTTTTCAACATAGTGGGATCATTTTGCAGATTCCAGGAAACAACATAATGGGATCATTTGTCAAGGCCAGCATCAGAGTGCTAATTTACAGGTATAAATAGATAAAAGATTCAGAGAGTAGCTCTTTTCTTACCAGCATCATGAAGGTTGGGAATATCTTTGTAGAAAACAAAAAGATTAGGAAACTGAATCTAAGGACCAGGGCTAAACCTCTGTACTTTACTGTCTTTAACATGGTATAAAATACCTGAACTGAATTTGTGGGGCCTCTAAAATTCTGGAAAAAATTAAACTCAAGATTCTGGTGTTTAACCCTGTTGTGTTGCTTCTAGAAATAATATAAAAGGTGTGAAAAAGAAATCTGTGGAGTTGGCACTTTACATAAGGTTGTAGATCATTTTACATTGCTGGCTTTAACATGATACCAATTGGCACCTGAACCTTTCTTTTGGAGAGTTCTCTGAACTTCAATGAAGCATAAAGTAGAATGCGAAGCTTGTCTTGAGGCTCATCTTTGAGACAAGTTATCTGTGTCAGTTGTCGGAGCCTTGGAGGTTACTGCTGAGAGCTGTCACAGCAGTGCGTGGCGTCAGTGATGGCCAAGCTGCTAGTTCAACTACTGGCCAACTAGTGGCCCTTGTTATCAAAGTAGTCTTGCCACATGTTCATAGTAATCTCCAACCATATTAGCAGTACTGAATAAAACTTGTCTTGTTTTATGGGAATGGTTGATTACCTTGATTATACTTACTGGATGGTTTATTTATAGTTCCTAAAATATGAAAATGAAAATTATTTGTATCCCTCGTTGAAGGTATTTGACTCTATAAATCATACTGATGTTGACTCTATAATCATACTGATACTGATGTTAAAGGTATTTCTAGCAAAACCTGAAATGCCAGATGGATTGATTTTTCTGAGCTGTTTGTGCTCCCTGCATCTTTCAGCTCTCATTTTTAATGGAGTTGTTGAATTATATGCTCTTATTGGACATGTTTTACGTGTTGATCCATCAATTGCTAGTTTGCTGGGTTTTGTCTCCGACCATCGTGTCGTGATGATTTTGCAGGTACCCCGAGAGGCCTTTGAGTTTGCCGGAATGTCGATTAACTTTTGTTCCGGCAAATTCGGGTACTCCATATGTCCTATTTTCAGCAAAGGTCATGCTGAAATTTTCCGTGAATTTTAGCATGACTTTGCTAAAAATAGGACATATGGGGTACTTGCGACTAATGCATGGGCCGGGGTTTCTTAGTACTTAATTAAGTAGGATCAACTGCCTCTTGTGTTATACATATAGAAGTGTGATATGTTTACTGTCTCTTGGTGTTTGTCCTTAATTAAGTAGGGTATATTATTAGAAGATACCCATATATATCAGTCAACCTAGGGTGCCTCGGCATCGATAAACCCTAAATGATGAAAACTTAACTTAGCATTTAGGGTGCCTCGGCGTCGACAAACCCTAAATGATAAAACCTTGGCTTTTAGGGTGCCTCGGTGTCGATGAGAAAGGCCGGCAGTTCGGGCGGCAAGCAATTCTTGGAGCTGTCCCGGGAGCTGGAGGAAGAACCTCACCGCTATGAGGAGCCGCGGAAGACACCGATCCTGACTACACAACCCCTAGTGGTGTCGGGGATGACACCACTGATGGTGCCGCCGAGGATGCCACCACTGATGATGGCGGCGCACGCACAGATGGCAGCCAACCGAAGAGGCAACGGAAGGACCGGCGCCCGAGCGTGCTCGGCACCGTGAAGGAGGAATTTACTGAAGTGAACTCCGACGGGCATTCAACGGTTCCCAAAGAATTAGTCAAGGGGTACTCGGTTCAGCTCGGGTGCATTCTCTGGAGCACCGTCTTGATCAACACCGAGAATCTAAGGCATAAGGACCGAGGGAATTTGCGCAACCTCCTCTTCACGAAGCTGCACGAACGATACAAGTTCCCCGCTGACTTTGCAAACACACGCCTCTCAGGGAATAAAGTGAACAGTGCCGCCCTCACGAGGATGAGCACGGCCCTGTCTACTTCGAGAAGCACGGTGAAGGCAATGATTGAAAAATGTGATAGTTATGAGAAGATCAAGGCGAAATATCCTTTGATCAGCGAAGATGACTACAATGAGTTCAAGATCAAGTGCGAGAGCAGCGCAACCTCCGAATCAAGTCAGTGGGGGAAAGAAATGCGGCAGTTGAACTTAGGGGTCCACCAACTCGGTCCCGGCGGTTACAGAGTGGCGGAGCCTATATGGGACAAGGAGGACGCGGAGCGTGCCGAGCAAGGCCTACCGCCCCGCTTAGAGAAATACCGTGACAAGCACACCAGGAACTTTGTCAGGGCCCGGTACAAGGAGGACCCGGTAACGAAGGAGCTTACCACGGATCCGAAGACCAGGGTGCTCGAGCTTGTTCTGGTAAGGAATACACCCCCGCGTAATTAGCTCCATATGGTTGCATTCTAATTAATGAAGCCAAATTTCTAAATGGTTCACATTCCTTCCGCAGGAGGCTGAAAGCAGTAGTGCGGGGTCGTCTCAGAGCTCCCCTTTCTACACCCCTTTAAATAGGGCGTTGAACGTAATGAAAAACAAGGATAAGCTTAGTAAGCCGTCGTCAAATGGTCGTGTGGCCGGCAAAGGCTTGTCCACAAAATGGTCGTCATACTATACCGCTGGTGGGCGAAAGGAGAAAAAGACCAGCTCGGAAAGCCAGTCGCGCGAGGTTCAAGAACTTTAAGGCACAAGTGGCGCGGATTCCGGAGATTGTCCAAGAGCAAGTGCAACAACAACTGGGAACGACGCTCACCGCCATGGTGCCTACCTTGATTCAGGGGCTGACGACGTGGATTGCGGGCGGCCAACAGGGGCCTCCCCCGGTTCCCAGCTTCACAGCCAGCAACTCGCACAACGCGCAGGCGGCGCCATTGGTGTCTCCGGCGGAGGCGGTATTCATGTCTCCGGCGCCGGCACGGGCATTGGAGCTTAATGCACCCGGGTGTACGCCGGCCGGCACCTCGCCAGCAAGCGGCCCCTCCGTCAGTTGCACGCCCGCCGTTGGCGGTGCCTCGACATTAGCCGAGCTCGACGGCATCACGGTAACTAAGCCTCTCGGCCGTTGACTTCATCTCCATGCCTTTGACTGGGCATCCCTGACGCCCTACATGTTTTCGCAGGGCGTCGCCGACGTTCCTTGCACTCTCCTGCACTTCGTGGGCGGCGAGTTGGTCGATGTCGCCAAGGGCAGAATCGTTCAACTGGGCAACCGCGTGTTCCACGGTAATCCGATGCCACCCACCTTGTATAGGGTTGAACTGGTTCGGGTGGTGCCAGGCTGCGACGAGTTGTTACCTCCGATTCGACCCGCTGGAGCCAACGAAGATGATGTGATGACCCTCAGCGCCTGTGTAAGCTGGCCCCTGCTTTGGCCGAAGAGCCATATTTGTTTGGGGGCAGGGGACACCACCCCACAGACAAGACTGCCAGTCGTGCCAGCGCCAAGCCATGGCAAGAACGCCGCAACGCTACCAGACATGCCGGACATCCCTATGGCACAGGATCTGGACATGCATATGGCACAGGATCCGGACGACGACGACAACGATGACGGTACATTTACCAACGTCGATAAGTACTTTGCCGAACATGGGTACGGTGACGAGTTCTGCGGGCCTCCTTCTCAAGAACCCAACCCTGAAAAAGACGACCGCGATCTAGCTGGTACGGCGGAGAAACCCAATTGCAACAGGCGTCGTATGGCGTTCAGTTCTCAAGAGACGCCTCCAGCTGCCGCCCTCACCGAGCCTGAGATAGCTGAGGTGCGAAATATTATCAGCCCCAACATGCTCAAGAAGGCGGTCTGTGAGCAGAACTCGATCCCATTACAGCAGATCAAGAAGAAGGGACGGAAACGGAAGACTAACAAGGGCGCCGGTGCGAGCCAGCCGGCACCGAGTACGATCCGTGCTCAGGATGGGCCACCTTCACCTAAGGATATCTCGAGGAGGGTGCATGTGGCGGGTAGGGCGATGCTACCGACAAATATGCTCAATGCTGCAACTGGTGCTATGCGGAGTCTGCATGACAGTGTTGTTTCTTTGGAGAAGCGGCATCTCAGAGAGAATGATGTGGCATACCCGGTTTTCGTGGCCAAGATGCCAGAGGGCAAGGGCTTTGTGGATAGCGCCGTCGGGGGTACAATCGTCCTGCGGTTTGATGACATCTTTGCTATGTTTAACCTTCATCCGCTGCACTACACCTTCGTTCGGCTATTTTCGCTGAGTATGGAGATGCGGATCATTAGAGACAAGACCCCGGACATTGTGATAGTCGACCCCTTCTACATGCGTGCCAAGATCTTGGGCAGCGCTGGGGACCGGAAAGTCGCGAGTTCACACCTCGAAGGCGTCATTCTGGCAAACCCAGATAAGGATAACTTGCTCGTGCCTTACTTTCCCGAGTAAGTCATCCCCTAACCGCCCCGTAACATATGATTTCTTAGATTTCGATCGTTCTTTTTTTCTAACATTCCGTGTTCTGTGCAGTGACACACATTGCACACTCATCCTCTTAAGCCCGAAATATTCCATGGCCACGTATTTCGACCCGGACCGTGACTCCAAGATAGACTACACAAATATCAAGAAAGTTCTTGATGATGCTCTCCCCGGCTACGCCGCATCTGGAGGCACCTTTAAGAGGCCAGTTCGTAGGTACGGCAGGCACGTGTTCACCCACAATACGACGTTCCCCTGCGTCAAGCAGCTGCCTGGCGGTCAGAAGGATGCCTACTATGCCCTCCATCACATGCGGGCGATCGTACGGGACCATAATCACCTTCTGCTACCAAATAATCTCAAAGATTGGGCCGCAAGCTTGGCGGCAATCCAGGACGCGGACATCCGACAAGAATTCTTTCGCATCTAGTCGGAGTTTGCAGAAATCATCCATCAAGATGTCCTTCGTACCTCGGGGCAGTTCTACCTCAAATATCAACCGTCCAACAGTGAGATAGACACAACGCTACAAATGCAAGCTGACAACGCCCGCGACTTCATGACCATCACGAAAGACGGCGGCTTCATCCGCGCTCCGGTCCCATGAGTCGAGTCGAAAGTAGTGATGCTATGTGTAGTTCTGAAACATCGATTAGCTCATGTTGTAATTAAACTTTAATGAACTTGTATGTCTCTTTGGTATGGACAGTCGTTCAACTTAGATGTAATCGATGCTATTTATTAGTAGGACCATGAATCGTGCTATTAATGTCTTGCTTTTCTCTTCCGATCCTTTTGTTGCATACTTATATATTGCTTATGTATTGTCTGTTGTTTGGTTAGTGCATAGAGATGCCGTCGTATGTCGTGTACAAGGGTAAGGTTCCCGGAGTCTACGACGACTGGGAGGAGTGTCGGAGACAGGTTCACCGTTTCAGCGGTAACAGTTACAAAGGGTACAGCACTAGGGCGGAGGCGGAATCTAGATACGCGCGCTATCTAGCGGGAGAGAGGAGGGAGTGTTGGAGGAACCAGATGAAGACCAGTTTCATCGCGATGATGCTCATCGTGATGACCGCAGCTCTCTTCTATGTGATGGTAGTTTAGATGATCGATATCGACTTGTAATGTGAAGACAAACTCGCTACTCGCGGTCCCGAGACTTGTAATGTTCTATCTTTGTTCGGTCTTTTGAATTCGGAGACTAATATGATGAATTGTATTCGGAGACTAATCTTCTATTGTATTCGATGAATCTGATGTTGCTGTGTGGTGCTGTCTATATTCTGTCCAATAATATATTTTGTAACCTGTGCAAATATCATAAAAGAAAAAAATCCCTAATATTCATACTAATGGCGCATCACCCCAACGTGCGCCATTAGTATGCCAAAGGATACTAATGGCGCATCACCCCACAGTGCGCCATTAGTATGGTAAAGCACATGTGTAAATATCGCCCCCTGGGAGGCACACTAATGGCGCATGTTGGTCTATACTAATGGCGCATGGCGTGATGCGCCATTAGTATACCAGATACTAATGGCGCACCAGTGGTGCGCCATTAGTATTTAATACTAGTGGCGTGGTACTAGTGGCGCACCAGTAGTGCGCCATTAGTAGGCAAAACTGGTGCGCCACTAGTAGGCCTTTTCCTAGTAGTGTGTTCATCTCCACCGTCGACCCCCTCCCACCTCCACGGGCTACTGTTCATCCACCGTCGACCTCCTCCAGCCTCCACCTGCGACTATTCATCCACGGGCTCCTGTTCATCCAGCCTCCACCACGCGCTACTCCACCGGCTACTGTTCAACCAGCCCTCTCCATGGGCTCCTGTTCAACCACCCTTCCACTAGCTACTGTTCATCCAGCCCTCCACCGTCTACTGTTCATTCTGCCCTCCACGGGGTGGTCCTGTTCATCCTGCCCTCCACGGGGTCCTGTTCATCCATCCCCAACCGGCTCGGTCGATCGGGGTCCTGTTCATCCAGAGGCAACACCACGGGGTCCTGTTCATGCACCCCACCGAGAACTGTTCATCCAAACCCCCGCCCCAGCAACGCTCACACTTCATCTAGAGGCAACATCGATCGGCTTCAGTTAGCAGCAGTAGAGAAGGAATCGCTCGATCGGGTTCAGTTAACAGCCATCGATCGATCGCTCGGGTTCAGTAACGCGTAGCCTGCAGTGCAATCACTCGGGTTCAGTTAGAGCCCAACGCCTCGCTCGGGTTCAGTTAGAGCCAACGCCTCGCACACACGCGCGTACGTGTACGAGAGAAACGCGCATCGCTCGGCCCCCGACCTCCCACCGTAACCGGGAACTCCCCAAAATTTTCCTCGCCCTCGCTTCTACCACGGTTTTTTTCCGTCATGGACGGCCCAAAGAATGTCATGCAGCTGCGTCTCCGGCCCGCCCAGGACGAAAAGCCCATTTTCTGTCATGATTTTTTGTCATAGAAGTAGGAGCCCACCACATCTATGATGATACCGGGTTTTGTCACAATTATCGTCATAGAAGTGTCATAGGTATGTCAGAAAAAAAAATCGTTTGGCCCAAAATGTCATGGATGTGTCTTTTTTTATAGTGCCCCCCAGCAAAAGATACTACTCAGCGGGGGAGCTGTGTTAGCCAAGCCCGAGCAGAGCCTTCTAGCATCAGCGGCAAATGCTTCATGGCCACGTTGTTGTTGCCGCCACCGATCTGGACTGCCACTCGGTAATCTTCTAACCAAATTTCAGCTTGGATTTTCCGGTGAACTTGCTGATCCCCGTGGCCAACCTGAAGTTGTTGGGAATCTCAGCAGCTCATATATAACGTTGAATCATTCGAGGTCTGATGGTACGGAACCACTCGGCACGTCGTGCTGCTGGCCTTCCCGCAAGGCCCGGCCTATGTCGACCAAGTTCTGAGCGAGAACGGATCTCGCGTTGAATAGCGGGTCTCGAGCGTCCCTCGCCGGACGAGTAGGACTCGGCCTGCGGTCACTGCCTTGAGTCCGCCTATCGTCGTACGTCTGGCACCCGTACGCGATGTCCCGGGATGGAGGCATCAGTGCACGATCGTAGTCGTCGTTACGCCAGGGCGACGTGACTCGATCATGTCTGCGATCTTCATGACGGTCTTTGGAGGAGGGAGTAGCTCGGCGTCTGCCCGAGCCGACTGGACCATCTCCTCACGTACAGATGCGCTACGGATCCGGTCTCTGGACCAGGACACTGCCGCATTCTGCGACAGTGCTGTATTGAGGAGCGCCTGGATCTGACGAATCCCCTCTCTGGCCGAAGAGCCAGAGGGCTGAATGGAATCCGCGATCCGAGTGGCAGCAGCTAGATTTTGCAATGGAGTGCTAAGAACTTGATACTTACGAGGCTGGTCACTCGAATAGAGTCGATGTTTGTGCCGACTGGAGCTGGGTTGACGGTGCTCGCGTTCATCCAGTTCCCTCTGAAGCCATTCGAGACGATCGCACTCGGCCAAAGTAGCCAAGTGAGTCGACTCCATGGCTAGCGCCTCGTGAGTCATTCCGGTGATGGGAGTGTTCAGGAGATGGTCGTTCCGGCGGCGGAGCTCGTCCCGCTGCTCCCGAGTGAGAGCTTGAGGCACATATGGCTCGTGCCCTGGGAAGCCGCCGCTGGTATTGACGTGGGATGCACTCGCGTGATCGTCTTTGGGCTCCGGGTAGCCCGGGGGCACGCGGTGCTCGGAGTTTTCTGCCATGAGGATCTCGGCGGTCGGATTAATTCTATCGGACTCGGACTCCTCTGAGGAATCGCCGAGTGATCCGTCGGATAGGTCAAGGGCAGGCTCGTCGAACTAGATAGCCGCCACTTGTTCTGCTGCCGCCTGAGTGGCGAAAACATGCTCGATCCAACACTGCAGCCGTGAACGCCTGGAGCGCTTACGACGATGTACAACGATGGGATGAGTAACCACTCGGTATGGAGTCAAGGGCTGCCGGAGGAGGACTCCATAGGAAGAAGCTCGGAAGTGCGTCGCGCCATGGGTGGGCAACGCCTCCATGTCCAGCGAGGCTTCACGTAGCCACGCTGAGTCGTCGGCGTTGAAGGAGATTGTCCCGAAGTAGATTTTGCCGCCGACTGACATGATGACGATGGTGATGAAATCCACCTACACCGTGAAATTTTGCTAGACGCCTAGCCCGAGGTGAGCGCCAACTATCAGGGTTATGATGCTGACAATATGTACTAGGGGTAAGAATAAGCGGCAGAGTCTAGATACGGCATAGGTGTAACACATGGTGTTTAGCGAGTTCAGACCCCTCACTCTCACTCGGTGGAGGTAAAAGCCCTCCGTCTCGTGCCTTGAGGCTTGCTTTTCTTTGATAGATAGGATTACAGAGTTGAACGTCCCCGGCTATGGAGAGGGGTGCAGCTTATATAGAGTGCGCTATAGTCCCATGTCTCCCATGCTGCCGGAGCATTTAATGCCATTGAATGAGGCAGTTACTAGTGTAATGAGCCTATACTACAGCAGTTACAGGTAACGGTAGCTATAACTCTATTTAGTGGATGACTTGAGATTCCTTGACCGTTGCAGTTCCCACGACACCTTCTTATCGTGTACGTCCGAGTGGTTGATCGTCCGCCGAGTGACGTGTGGTTGTCTGAGTGCTGCGGAGCTGTCCGAGTGATTCCTTTGATGTACGCATCTGAATGCTGGCATGGTCCAGAGACCTACCTATATTGGTGATGGACGTCATGTGAGTCCTAAATGATGGGTCCTTGACCCTACCTGTAATAGGTGACCTCATCAGGCATGTGCGCGTGACTCATATATCGCTGGCCCATTGGATTAATCGTCTCGTCGCCCTCTCTTGAATTCAGCATTGGATTGGATTGTACTACTTTTGGATTCTAGACTAGATTGTGGAGTGACGTGTACGTGACTTGGGTAACTAAAAGTTTGGTGTCTATGTGCACAAACTTTATCTTTCTTATGTTTTTTTAGATGGCTATATTTCTTTCTTGTGCGATTTACCATTTGAACCATATTGTGTCAAATTATTGCCGATTTGCACAAGGGCCAAGTAGCTAGGACATGCCCCATAGGAGGAGCGGTTTTTACTGATTCTTCATGTTGGGCATTTTTATTTCTATTATTCTCCACCGGTTTTCATCTGGATTTTTATTTTATTTATTCTTTTTTCCTTTTTCCATTTTTATGTTTTATTCAGTGGTTTCTTTATTTTAAATTTTTAAATTTATGCAATCCTTTTTTCAAATTTTGATACCATCTTTTAAAATTCAGTAATATTAATTAAGTCAGAAACTGTTTTTGTAAATTCCAAGGACTTTTTTAAAACATGAACATTTTTAAACTTCATGATCAAATTTTAGATGCTAGAACATTTATAAATTTATATTTGTTTAATTTTCATGGCCATTTCTTAAAATCAGTTCATCCTTTGTTAAACCTTTTTGTAGTGTAGCCGGCTAGCTAGAAAAACTAAAAGTACACAAAAAAACCCTTAAATTGCCTATTGTATGTAGCACCAACATGGGACGGCCCTATGGGATATGTGGGTGTGCCCGACATTTTGACACACAGAGCGTCAAATAGGGCTCCCCTCTCTTATCATGACTAAGCCGCAGAACAGTTATTTTATTATTTTGAGAATGAGGAGCACAACTGCTTTTATTAGCATCTTTTTTTTGAGCATCTGCTATATCCTATAGCCTCTTATAGCATACAATGGTCCACTAGTTCGCTTAGTTGGCCGAGTCCATTTAAGTCACATTCGTTGTTTATGGATACTAGTAAAAAGCCCGTGCGTTGCTACGGGCTCATACCATGATCATATAGGCACCATAACATCATTGAGTATTTTAAAACGATAGATTTTAACAAGCTCACAAAGAAGAATCTTGATTCATAATTTACACTCGTTCGCCGAAGGCAAGTGATGATCCAAACGCAAATTAGCTCTAGTCCAGGCTCGATGCTCTTGTTGGTAGGTGTTTTGTAGATAGCCAGCGATATCCACGTATGTCCATTACATGCTCTGCAAAAATGAAATATATACACAAATACTCCCTCCCTAAAGAAATATAAGATCTAAATGCTTTTATATTTCAGAACATTTTGTTTTTTAAATTCAGAATATTACTTAAATTAGATAAAATTTATTAAATTTAAGGACTTTTGTGAAAACATGAACATTTTGAAACTTCATGATCAAATTTTAGATTGGAGAACATTTTAAATTTGATATTTTTTATTTCCATGGCCATTTCTTAAAATCAATTCATCCTTTGTTAAACCTTTTTCTAGTGTAGCCGGCTAGCTCGAAAAACTAAAAGTACACAAAAAAAACCTTAAATTACCTACTGTATGTAGCACCAACATGGGACGGCCCTATGGGATATGTGGGTTTGCCCGGCATTTTGACACACAGAGCATCAAATGGGGCTCCCCTCTCTTATCATGACTAAGCTGCACAACTGTTATTTTAGTTTTTTGAGAATGAGCAGCGCAACTGCTTTTATTAGCATCTTTTTTTTGAGCATCTGCTATATCCTATAGCCTCTTATAGCATACAATGGCCCACTAGTTTGCTTAGTTGGCCGAGTCCATTTAAGTCACATTCGTTGTTTATGGGTACAAGTAGAAACCCCGTGCGTTGCTACGGGCTCATACCATGATCATATGGGCACCATAACATCATTGAGTATATTAAAATGATAGATTTTAACAAGCTCACAAAGAAGAATCTTGATTCATAATTTACACTCGTTCGCCCAAGGCAAGTGATGATCCAAACGCAAATTAGCTCTAGTCCAGGCTCGATGCTCTTGTTGGTAGGTTTTTTGTAGATAGCCAGCGATATCCACGTATGTCCCTTACATGCTCTGCAAAAATGAAATATATACACAAATAGTCCCTCCGTAAAGAAATATAAGATCTAAATGCTTTTAAATTTCAGAATATTTTGTTTTTTAAATTCATAATATTACTTAAATTAGGTAAAATTTATTAAATTTAAGGACTTTTGTAAAAACATGAATATTTTTAAACTTCATGATCAAATTTTAGATTGGAGTACATTTTAAATTTGACATTTTTTTATTTTCATGGCCATTTCTTGAAATCAGTTCATCCTTTGTTAAACATTTTTCTAGGGTAGCCGGGTAGCTAGAAAAACTACAAGCACGCAAAAAAAGAGAAACCTTAAATTACCTACTGTTGGTAGCACCAATATGGTACGGCCCTATGGGATATGTGTGTTTGTCCGGCATTTTGCCACACAGAGTGTCAACTAGGGCTCCTCTCTCTTATCATGAGTAAGCTGCACAACTGTTATTTTCAGTTTTATTTCTTTGAGAATGAGCAGCGCAACTGCTTCTTTTAAGCATCTTTTTTGTGTGCATCTTATAGCATACAATGGCCCACTATTTCGCTTAGTGGGCCTAGGCCATTTCAGTCACATTCGCTATTTATGGGTATTTTGTCTTCACAATATTTATCTCTTTTTCTCATTTGGTTTTATTTCACCTTTTCGGATTTCACTTTTGTATTTATTTCCCATTTTATAAATATTATTTATTTTTATTTTTTGAATTCTAATATATACTGAACATTTTTTGGAATTCACGTACATTTAAAGGTGTGAACATATTTTAAAATTGCATGATCATTTATTACATAATGCATGAACATTTTCTAAAAGGTTGAACAATTTTTAAGTTTCCTGTGATTTTCAAAATGAATGAATATTTTTTAAAGTTACAAAAGCCGTGAATACTTTTTTGAAACTTCATGAGCATTTTTATATAAATGTTCAAATACTTAATAAAATTAGATGAACACCTCTTTTAAAAAGGTAATTGTTTTGTAAATTAAATGAACATTATTTAAAACTACATTTGCATTTTAAAATGAATGAATATCTATTATATATTGAAATAGATCTCAGGCTAACTTGTCAAAAGATAGGTGGCTAGAAAATTTCTCAGTCGTGTTTGTTGGCCTTTGAGATGTACAAAAAATTCTCAGTCGATTGGGACCATAAAAATATGTTAATGAACTATGTCTCGGTATCTCTGTATTCTTAAAGCCAACCTAGTGCAGAGCCACCGATCAAAGCATGTCCAATAGAGGTGCTAGCGGCTAGCCAAGAAAGAATAACCACCACAAGTCACAATCAAAGCAAAAAAGCCTCAAATTCTTCTGCCTGGATGCTATGCAAATCGTGAATATAATTTGGAAGCATAACAACAAAAACGATAAGAAGGTTTGAATAATAGATGCGTGGTTTGCAATTGGTGTTTATTTACTGGATGAGGTACTTCTGTAAGAACGATACATTGCAAGATGATTGCTTACATCATTGACTCCAAATTTAACATACAAATAGAGATGCATGACTATTCTTACTATCTCAATAATTAGGTGCTAACAAGAAGTCGCCTCTTGTAACAAACCATCACCCTCCCTTTAGGGCCAGAAATGATTTTATCACATTCTTCCTCTAGGAAAGGAGAAATAATTTTTAACTAAAAGTTACATAGGAAACTACTCCATATTGCTTTATTTTTCGTGTAAGCATATTCCTCTCCAGTGCATGAATGCCTCCCACCACCAAATGTAAATATATCCACTTTGAGATGTAAAAAAAGGGGTTCAGTTCAACGATGTTGAGAAACAACGTCCTCTCAGATGGAGCCTTCTGGCTTTACCCTAACACCCTTCATTGAACATGATCCAGTTTTGATCATTCTTGAAATAACCCCAACTTTTGCAAAATGGTGGGAATGCCCATGGAAGGCATCCATACCAGGTTTGAACGATTTCCAACACCGTATGCAAGTTGCGACACATCCGACCATTTATCCGCCTTTTTTTTACCGACAACACTTTAGAAAATACAAAAATTCTTGAAAACCAAAACAACTTGGCATGGTGTGAATTAAAAAAAGTTCATGAATTAGAAAAAGGTCACGAGTTTGAAAAATGTTCATTAAAAAAAATCATAAATTTGAAAAAGTTCACGAATTTTAAAAAGTGTGTGAATTAAGAAAAGAAAACAAAAATATAAGAAATAAGGAAAAAAGGGGAAAAAGCAAAAACGAAAAAAATCCGAAGAAAAAGGCCAAACTGAAACAAATCAAATCGGAAACGCATGCTTTTTTATTACCATTATATTTTGATGGTACAAACAGTTAAACTATCCCAGTGGTTAGCGGCTTCACTACTAGAGCATAGAGGTGGATCGTATGGGTTTCGAAGTAGAAAAGATACAAACAAACGTGGCGCAACCCATACCTTTCACCAAGTAGAAGACATACCGGGGATGGGACATTTGTTGAGAAGTCCAAGCTGACGGAACTGTTACCCCTGAATGACGACTGCATCACGATGAGGTGTGTTTTGACCATGATGAAAGAAGCTTGCACGGAAGATCTGAGCACAGCCGTCGTCTCAGTCCCGCAGTCAGGCCTGTAGAAGATGAGGTTTGGGCCGTGCAACTCTCAATGCATTGATCGGGTGCACTAGGAACGTATATATGATGTATAAAATGGGGTCACAACCTCAACTATACAGAAAAACTAGGAGGTGGAC
>NC_057805.1:517907672-517916808 GCF_018294505.1 Triticum aestivum
CAGAGACACAGAGACTGGAACGAAACTTCTCGAAGGTGGAAGTAGGCAGTCCCTTACTCATCACATCGGTGAACTGTTGTGCGGTCAAAACAAGAGAACCCGAATGCATCCAAGGGCTACCTGTTCGCGCACAAAGTGGATGTCCAGCTCGATGTGCTTCGCCCGGCGATGACGAACGGGGTTGGCGGAAAGATACAGTAGACAATCGTGGCCTGTGAGATGTCGTGATGCAACTCCTGAAGTACCTGTCGAAGCCAGGTGCACTCGGCGACTGTATTAGCTACACTGCTCGGTACTCGGCCTCCGCGCTAGAGCGCGACACTGTAGGTTGTCGCTTGGACGACCACGAGACGAGGGAGGGACCGAGGTAGACACAGTAGCCGGAAGTGGAGCGACGTGTGTCGGGTAGCCAGCCCAATCAGCATCAAAATAGGCCACCATATCCATAGTGGAGGACGCCGTGAGGGTGAGTCCAAGGGACATCGTGCCACAGATATAGCGGAGAATCCGTTTCACGAGCGTCCAATGAGAGTCACGAGGGGCGTGCATATGGAGACACACCTGTTGGATAGCATACTGCAAGTCTGGTCGGGTGAGCGTCAGATACTGGAAAGCAGCAACAATAGAGCAGTAGAATGGAGCGTCCGACGCTGGCGAACCCTTGAGAGCACAAACCTTGGCCTTCGTGTCAACAGGAGTAGTGGCAGGATGACAATTGAGCATGTCGCCACTCAAGTAGCTCATGCACATACTTCTGCCGATGAAGAAAGAAGCCGTCGGGTCGCCGAGCGACCTCAATGCCAAGGAAGTAATGAAGAGCACCCAGATCCTTGATGGAAAACTCATCACGCAGCCAGAGAGTAATTTTCTAAAGAAGGGCTGCTGAGGAGGCTGTCAGGATGATGTCATCGACATGAAGCAGCGGGGAGAGCAGTCGTGTCGCCATGGTGATAGACGAACAACAAGGCATCCGAGCGAGTGACGTGGAAGCCCAGTGTCTGAAGAAAACCGGCGATACGCGGTACCAGGCGCGAGGGGCTTGCTTGAGGCCGTAGAGAGACCGAGACAGCAAGCACACATGGCCAGGAATGAGTGGCGTCGACAAAACCAGTGGGTTGCTCACAGTAAACCTGCTCCGCAAGGTGACCATGAAGAAAAGCGTTAGAGACGTCCATCTGATGAACCGGCCATCCACGAGAGACCGCCAGCTGGAGAACGGTGCGGATCGTGCCCGGTTTGACAACCGGTGCAAACGTCTCGGTGAAGTCAACTCCAGCACACTGCCGAAAACCACAGACCACCCAACGAGCCTTATAGCACTCAAGAGTGCCATCCGAGCGGGTCTTATGACGAAAAACCCACTTGTCGTTGATGACATTGGCGCGAGGAGGCCAGGGAACCAGCGTCCAAGTACGGTTCCGCTGGAGAGCATCGAACTCTTCCTGCATCGCAACAAGCCAGTGAGGATCACGTAGGGCTGCTCTGGCGGATGTAGGAATAGGTGATGGCTCGGTGGTGGAGGCAGCGAGGAGGTACTCCTCGCTGGAGTACCACAGGCTCGGGAGGTGGACGCCGGCCCTGGCCCGTGTGAGAGGGCGAGACGACAACTCCGGGACCGCGGCGGGCGTAGGTGGTGAAAATGAGCTGGCCGCGGGGGAGGAAGCCGCACTAGAGGCCGAGGAGGCGGCCCCGCCTTAGGCGGCGTTGGCCGTGCCCGGGGTGGCGCCCGAGGGGGCGCCCGAGAGGGCCGCCGCGCCCGAGGCCATGCCCGAACCGAAGCAGCCGGCGAAGGGGCCGGCGGCGAGGCGGCCGAGGAGGCGGACGATGCCGGGGCGCCTGACGTAGTCGGCGAGGAGGGCACGGGGGACTCCGAGGGCATCGAGGGGGCGCGACCTGAGGCAGGAGGCGCAACTCGTCCCACGACGCGAGGAGCGCCAAAGCCCGGGGGCGGTCCGAGGACCGAGCAGGGCCGTCCACCAGACGGGATCGCCGGTGGCCGGCGGCGACGGGACGACGGAGGGCACCTGCTGAAACGGAAACACCTTCTCATCAAAGTAAACGTGTTGTGAGGTGAATACACGATGTGAGACGGGATTGTAGCAGCGGTATCCTGTGGTGTTAGGTGGGTAGCCGAGGAAGATGCATGCAACGAAACGAGGTGCAAGCTTATGAGGCATGGTAGCGGCGATGCTATGGTAGCAGAGACAACCGAAAATGTGAAGCTCATCATAAGAGGGTGGTGCACTGAAGAGAAGATGATGGGGTGCAAAGTTCCCGCGAGTACGACAGGGGCGAAGGTTAATGAGGAGTGATGCAGTGGCGAGAGCGTCAGGCCAAAAGCGCGGAGGCACATTGGCATGAAAGACAAGCGTACGAACACAATCATTAAGAGTGCGAAGAACGCGTTCAGCGCGACCGTGCGTGAGGAGAGTGCGAACAACTAAGTTGTCTATCTCTTTCCTATTATCTATTTGTAACGCGAGGATGGGACACGCAAACTGCGTGAAAACATAGGAGTAAAATGTGGCGAGAGAAGAGATAACATCAGACTTACGCCGCAACGGGAAGGTCCACACATAGTGCGAAAAATCATCAAGAGTGACAAAAGAGTAAAGATAGCCTGTATTACTTGCAACTGGAGAGGTCCATACATCACTATGAATTAACTCAAATGGGTATGATGCAACATGAGAAGAAGCCCTAAATGGAAGACGAGCATGTCTGCCGACGCGACAAGCATGACAAGAGTGTTCGTCGATCTTATTACACGTGAATGAAAAACTCCGAAGTATATGACGAAGGGTGGCGGGGTTGGGATGACCCAAGCGAGCATGCCAAAGGTCCACACCGGTGGCGAGGGCAACAGGAGCGGCGGAGGTGGTGGAGGCGGTGGAGTGGACCAGGTAGAGCTCGTCAGGGCTGTCACATCGGTGGAGCACCATCCGGCTACAAGCGTTTTTAACAGAAAAACCACTCTCGCCAAACTCAACGGTAACATGATTTTCACGTGTAAAAGAACGAACGGAAACAAGATTTTTAATAAGATCAGGAGAGACTAAGATGTTAGATAATGACAATGCAGTAGACGTGGACGGAGAAGATGCATGCCCTATGTGAGTAATGGGAAGTGAGGAACCGTCACCGACGGTGTTGCGAGTGGAAGTGTGGACGAGATAGGAAGTGTGGAGGTTACCGGGATGAGCGGCCATATGTGCGGTAGCTCCGGTGTCCATGTACCAGTTGCCGCCACCGGTGTAGGTGGACAGAGTGGGAGCGGAGTGCAGGGCTGCCAGCAAGGCCGGGTCCCAAGGCGCGGGATCCAACGACTGTGGCGGGGCCGTCAGGGGCAGCAGCGGCAGCCAAGGAGACACTACTAGAAAAAGGGCTATAGATGGGATTGACACTAATGGCGCACCAGACAAGCCGTGCGCCATTAGTATATACTAATGGCGCACCACCTTCTGATACGCCATTAGAGATGAAACTACTAATGGCGCACCTGGCCCACGGTGCGCCATTACTATCAAATTTTTTTTTTTTACTTGTGCGCCTGTCCAAACATACTAATGGCGCATCCAGACACAGTGCGCCATTAGTAGTTGAAACTACTAATGGCGCACCTGGCCCAGGGTGCGCCATTAGTATCAAGAAAAACTTTTTTTAACTAGTGCGCCTGTCCAAACATACTAATGGCGCATCCAAGGACAGTGCGCCATTAGTAATTAAAACTACTAATGGCGCACCTGGCCAAGGGTGCGCCATTAGTATAAAAAAAGTTTTTTTTAACTAGTGCGCATGTCCGAACATACTAATGGCGCATCCAGAGACAGTACGCCATTAGTAGTTGAAACTACTAATGGCGCACCTGTACCAGGGTGCGCCATTAGTATAATTTTTTTTTTAACTAGTGCGCCTGTCCAAACATACTAATGGCGCACCACCAGGAGGTGCGCCATTAGTAACCTAGATTACTAATGGCGCATCTAGAGTTGGTGCGCCATTAGTAAGTGGGCAGCAACAAGATATTTTGGACAGCCTCTCCTACCCACACTCACTTTCTCCCCACTTCATTCTCTCCACCTCCTCCTTGTCTCGGATGCCTCCTCTTTTTCACCTCATTTCCACCATAGATTCATTCAATTTAAGTGGTTAAATTACCTTGTTTTGATAGGTAAGTAAGGGGGGAAGCTATATTTATGTTGTTCTCCCTACAACAATGTGCACATGCACTTTTTATGGCCTAGCTAGATCTATGTATGTTCGTGGTGTTGCATATGTTTGTGGTGTTGCATATGTGTTTGTGTTTGGAGGTGTACCGGTATTTGAAATGCGATAGTTGCCAATATTTTGCCGGAATGTTGATTCATTTCCGTTTCGGCGAGAATTTTGGCATTAAGCATTCTTTTTGGTCCTATTTTTAGGGAAAGTCATGCCAAATTTTTTCTTGGTTCTAAAATATCGTTTTGCTCTACCCCGCAGGCGACCATGGTCCGCATGATGACCGAAGGCATCGTGAATAGGTTTTTGAGGTCCGCGAAGGCCGAGATGCTTGAATAGAACGAGACGGAGATAAGATGTCCGTGTCGAAGATGCAAGCTGAAGAGCCTTATTGCGGACCCGGAATCCTGGCAGGTGCGGGACCACCTGCTCTTGCGTGGTTTCATGGATGGCTATCGGTGGCAAGGTGATGAAGATGACTACGAAGTCGTCCATGGGGGCCGGGCAAGAAATGAGGAAGGGCAGCAAGACAACCACCGCGGCTCGGGCGGGCGAGAAGACGAAGAATCCCCAGGAGATGATCACGACGGTGATGCTGTACACAGTCATCATGTAGAAGATGCAGGACATGATGATGAGGAAGATGCCGGAGCAGACGACGGGCATGATCATGAAGATGATGATGCCGGCGGAGCAGACGACGCTGGACCATCGATGGGCTGGGTGCAGGACCCTCATATTCAAGAGCTGCTTCTCAAGCAGACGGATAACGCAAGAGCTGCCGCCCGAGAGAAAGCCAAGATGGATCAACTTGAGTTAGACGCGGTTACTCCATTGTATGAAGGATGCAGGCCTGAGGATACCCGCCTGAAAGTAACGCTCATGGCTCTGGAGATGAAGGTAAAACACAAAATGACCGACGCATGCTTCGACGAGAACATGTCATTCTGGCACGAACGTCTTCCTAAGGGGAACAAGTGCCCGACCAGTTTGGAGGAGGCGAAGAAAATCGTGTGTCCTCTGGATTTACCGCACGTGAAATACCATGTGTGCATGAACAATTGCATCATTTATCGGGACGAGCACGCGGAATCTACCATATGTCCGGTGTGCGGCGTCACTCGATACAAGAAGAGGAAGAAAGCTCCTCGAAAAGTGGTGTGGTACTTTCCGATCACTCCTCGTCTGCAGCGGTATTTCGCGGACCCTAAGGTAGCAAAGCTCCTGCGTTGGCACGCGGATAGGGAGGAGAAGAAGCGAGAAGATGACGCAAATGATCCGGAGATAGATAAAAAAGACAAGATGCTGAGTCACCCTAAGGATGCGAGCCAGTGGCAAGCGTTGAACTTCGAAGACCTAGAATTTGGGAACGATCCAAGGAACATCGTGCTGGGCGCGAGCACCGATGGAGTCAATCCGTTTGGCAGCCAGAGAAGCACACATAGCACCTGGCCTGTGTTTGTGTGGATGTACAACTTTCCCCCCTGGTTGTGCATGAAGAGGAAGTACATTCACATGAGTATGCTAATCGAAGGACCGAAACAACCAGGGAACGACATCAATCTATATCTGGGGTTGCTGAAAGAGGAGCTAGACACGCTGTGGAAAACGCCAGCCAATACGTGGGACGGCGCAGAGAAAGAATATTTCCCTATGAGAGCCGCGCTGCTCACGACGGTGCACGACTATCTCGGTTACGGATATCTCGCAGGGCAGGTGGTCCATGGATTTTCTGGATGCGTCAGGTGCATGGATGACACAACGTATCGCCAGCTAGATAGAGATCCCGGGTCTTCGAAAACCGTGTTCATGGGACATCGAAGGTGGCTTCGCGACGATGACCCGTGGAGAAAACGCAAGGATCTATTCGATGGTGAAACCGAACCCCGAGGACGCCCGCGTACGAGGAGCGGCGAGGAAATAGACGAGCTGTTGAAAAATTGGAAAGACTGCCCACTGCCGGGAAAGAAGCAAAAGGCGCCAGAGCCGGGAAAGAAGCGAAAGGCGCCAGAGCCGCTGCTGAAGGTATGGAAAACGAGGTCTGTTTTCTGGGACTTGCCGTACTGGAAGATCCACCGTGTGCCTCACAGCCTTGATGTCATGCATATCACGAAGAACGTGTGCGAGAGTCTGCTTGGTACCCTGCTCAACATGCCAGAGAGGACCAAAGATGGGCCGAAAGCAAGGGCAGACTTGAAATCAATGGGCATCAGGCAGGAGCTTCACGCTATATATGATGATGATGATGATGATGAGGCGAAGCAGGACACGGAAAGTCGTCGCAAAGGCAAAAAGGCCAAGAAGACCGGAAATGACTACCCTCCCGCGTGCTTCACTCTAAGTCAGGAGGAGATCGAGCAGTTTTTCACCTGCCTCGTAGGAGTAAAACTTCCTTACGGTTACACGGGGAAGATAAGCAGATACCTAGACCTAGCGAAGCTGAAGTTCAGCGGGATGAAGTCTCACGACTGTCACGTGCTGATGACGCAGATACTTCCAGTTGCAATCCGTGGGATCATGGACGCGCACGTCTGTGAAACGCTATTTGGCCTATGCAACTTTTTCGACGTCATCTCTCGGAAGTCTGTTGGCGTGAGGCAACTCAGAAGACTACAGGAAGAGATCGTGGTGATACTATGCGAGCTTGAGATGTACTTCCCGCCCGCATTCTTCGACGTTATGGTGCATCTGCTGGTCCATATCGTGGACGATATCATCCAACTCGGGCCGACGTTCCTGCACAGCATGATGCCGTTCGAAAGGATGAATGGTGTCATCAAAGGATACGTTCGCAACATGTCACGTCCAGAGGGAAGCATAGCCAGGGGCTTTCTGACCGAAGAGTGCATCTCCTACTGCACGAATTATCTAGGCATCGAGAACCCCGTTGGTCTGCCCGTCAACAGGCACCTTGGCAGGCTCGCTGGATGGGGTCACCGTGAGGGTCGCCGCGAAATGCATGTCGACTTCGAGGGTCGACTCGCCGACTTTGAAAGAGCAAACCTAGTCGCGCTACAACACATAGACGTGGTCGATCCTTGGGTGGTAGAGCACAAAACCTTTATTAAGAAGACGTACAATGACCGAGGCCAACAGAGGACGGACGGAGATATACTCAAAGAGCACAACTCATGTTTCACGCATTGGTTCAAGCCGAAGCTTCTGTCGTACCCTTTACATGAGGATTCTTCCGCGGAAGAACAACTCATATTCGCCTTGTCACAGGGCGCCGAGCACAACCTGATGACCTATGAGGCGTACGATATCAACGGCTACACATTCTACACCGAGGCCAAGGACATGAAGAGCGATGGTTATCAGAACTCCGGGGTAACGATGGAATCCTACACGGGTAACGACAAGGACAGATACTACGGAAGGATCGAGGAGATCTGGGAGCTGAGCTACGCTGGAGAGAAGGTCCCGATGTTCCGTGTCAGATGGGCCAAGAGCGTCCTAAAAGAAGACCGGTATTTCACCACCATGGTTATACCCGAAGCCAAATCCAAGACCGCAGGCGCAAACGTCACCGCGAAAAATGAGCCATGGGTACTGGCTTCCCAAGTGGACCAATGCTTCTTCATTACCGACCCGTCAAAGCCCAGTCGTGTTGTCGTGAGGAGAGGCAAAAGGAAGATCATCGGAATGGATGGAGTAGCCAATGAGCAAGACTTCGACAAGTACGGCGACCCGAGAATCGAACATGACGACGATGATGAAGTAGCAGCATACACCACAAGAAGAAGCAGGACCACCCTACCTAAAGGACGTCCGTTCCACAGAAGAACTCCATTTGCGAAAAAGAAGGGCAAGAAGATTGTGAACAGATAGCTAGCTAAGATCGATTGTATTTAAATCGTAGCCTTCATTTCTCGATTGTATTTCATGGGCACTTTTTGAACTATCATGAATATTTTTAAATTTCATGGACACTCGATCTCGATCCCCCTCCATCTCGATCGCTAGCTATCCCACCTCGCCAGATCCGGTCCCCCTCGCCGCCGAGCACCCCCCGGTTATATCTGGCCATGGGCCTGGCCGGGCCGGGCTTGGGCCGGGCCTGAAAAAGCCCACGGCAAAAAACTGAGGCCCAGGCCCTCCCAGGCCCTACCATCGGGCCTACTTTTCAAGCCCAAGCCCGGCCCATCTGGTAAAAAGCCCTGAAAAGCCCTTAGGGCTTAGGGCCGTGGGTCGGGCCTCTTCCTTAAAATGCCAATATGCAAACCCAAGCCTGTCCAGGCCCTGCTGGTGGGCTCAAAACTCAGGCCCAAGCCCGGCCCATGGGCAAGCCCATCGGGCCTAGGCCCTGGATTTTAGGGCCGGGCCTGGGTGGGCCGACAGGGCCGGGCCTGAGATGGCCAGGACTACCCCCGGTCCACCGGCCCCCCGCACCCCGCGCACCCTCCCCCGCTCCACCGGCATTACTGTTTGATGATATTTTTAAAAAAATTATTACTGTCTTATAAAAAAATATTACTGTTATGATTTAAACAAGTTTGAACATATTTAAACACAAATAAATATGAAACAGCATTTTAAATGCATAAAAAAATTGTGGAGCCTAGGAATCGAACCCAGGACCTCCTGGTGTGAGAACTGGCTGCTGACCAGTCGAGCTAGTAGAGGGAACTTGGTGTGGGTCAGGTAAGGTGGGAGATAACCTGTTGGCTCGAGCAGAAAAAAAAATACTAATGGCGCACCAGGGTGGGGTGCGCCATTAGTATGGATGTACTTATGGCGCACCAGGGCGAGGTGCGCCATTAGTATTGTGCCCTCGCCCTCGCCTATCCCCGGCCCAAACCTATCCCCTCTCTCTCCCTCGCCCTCGCCCTCGATCCCCTTCCCCTCTCCTCTCCCGACGCCGCTGCCCCGCCGCCTCGACGCCGCCCCGTCGTCCTCGTCTCCGCCCCGACGCCCC
>NC_057805.1:517916818-517936681 GCF_018294505.1 Triticum aestivum
CGCCGCCCCGTCGTCCTCGTCCTCGCCCTCCTCCTCGTCCGCGCCACCGCCGCGCCGCTCCGACCTCCTCCTTGTCCCCTCCGGCCTCCTCCGCCTCCTCAGGTACTGCCCCACCTCTCCCTCCCCCTCCGGCCTCCTCCTTCCTCTCCCTCCACCACATTGGCCTTGAACTGACCGTTGTGCCCCTCTATTTGCTTGTTCTACTTCTACTTGTAAGTTAAATGCTAAAACCCATTTTCAGCCTGCTCTCCTGCCTCAGCTTTAGAATCATCTTTTCAACCTTCAGAAACAGAAGCATAATATTGTTCCATGTCAGAGGGTGTTCAAATGCAAGCAATCTAAGGTAATAAAACAATATAAGCTCCACTGTATCATGAGGATGTGCTTTGCAGCGCACTGTTGATGCTAAGAACTTAAGATGTACTTTGCATATATAAGTTCCTGACACAATTTGTAGCCGCTATTTATAGATGCATATGTTCACATATTTTTGCTGGACTGGTGTTTGACTTTGCAAATACTTTGCCGAACTAGTAGCTGATCATACTGTTTTTTTTAGAATGAACATAATAGTGCAGGTGCATGCAGTTGATCACCTAGATTGCACATAAGATCAAGAACTCAATCTTGTACTTGTAATGCAAGGCAACGGTAAGTCTAGAATAGCAGTTAGAACTTGGAATATAGACCTGACTAACCAGTACATGGGTGAGAGTCATAGGCTCTGTTCTTGTTGATGAGAAGTGGGTTGGATGCCATTTTGGAAGAAGAAGAAGATGGTGATGTGTCAATTCTGTTTATGGCCATGAATATCTTCAGTCTTGCAACCAGTTAACAGGATCTCATACTGCACATATGTACATTCCTTTTAAAAAAACTTAAATGTGTTCAACCACTGAGGATTCTGTTGGGAGTTCTCTGTGTCCTACAGTATTTAATGATCATGCATAACTTCCCTTGTCCTCTTGCTGTTGGCCAAGTGGTTTTCCATTTTAAGCTTCAGTGCTCTGCATGTGTTGCAAGTAGAACACCACAACTGCTGTTTCTTGTTATGAATAATAATTGCTTTATGTAACTTGGATGCGTGGTCAGTCATCAGTCAGTATATAATGATCACACTAATTCTCTATTTCATATATATGGAAAAATAGTTCAACTTTTATTACTAACTTTTTGTATGTCTACTAAGAAATAGAAGCTGTAGATAATTTCTACTCCCAACTATTCATCATCTGTAATAAGAGTCACTTTCTCTGGTAATTTCCGTTCCTTAAGCTATTCACTTTTCTTCACTAACAATTACTTCCTCTGATGTGCAGTTGGCCCGTGAATTTGTGGATACAGAGGAATTTCAGAGGTGACTTGAGTTTTCCCAAATCGCCGCTGCACATTTGCCTATTTTAACTTTCTAGTTGGCCTAATTATGTGTTCATTTCATTGCATCATTTCATCCAGGTTGCGGGATCTGAAACAGCTTGGTGAGTTTTCTTCCCTCGCTAGAGAAACCATATTGGGAACTTTGCATTTCTGCCTTGCTGGGAGTGTCAGAAATCTAAATGTAGTCACATGTCCTATGTTTTGTTTGTGTGCTAGTGAACAGTGAAAGTGCATTGCTACTTATAAATTTTGTAAGGCCACCGTGGACTTCTTTGTGCAACAGTGTTTACTGAGTACTACGATTTAGATGATCATAAAAAAATCTAAAATGAATAGTGCTGGGAGCTTCTTTTATGGGTAATCCAACTCTGATGAAATTTACAGTTCATTGATGTTTGTGTAGCATGGCAATTTTCTACATGGCACAATCTTTTAGCATGGCAAAATATAGGATGATAGCATCCTAATTTTTTCATATGGCAAATATGAAGAAAAGCATCAACTTATACCTGAGGAAAAAATCTGAAGCTAGTGACCTGTGCAAAAAACAGAAAATTAAAACTGAAAACTAGTTTCATTACACTGAAAACTAAGTTTCTGATTTATTTTGTTATACAAGTGTATTTAGTTACTTACTTACTCCTGGTAGCTAATAAGTGGTTACTCTTTGGACTTTGGTGGTGTATGTATAAAAAAACAGTAGCAAATAAAAAAAAGCAGTAGCAAATTAAAAAAACAGTAGCAAAAAATTAGGTATAAAAACAGTAGCAAATATAGCTAGGGCAATTTTGTTTAGGTATAAAAAAGGTAGCTACAATTTGTAAAAAGCATGAGCAACTGAAAAATCATCCTGAAATATAGCTAGGACAAACTTCAGTCTTTTTTTTGTTTGTAACAGAAACTACAGTAGTAAATATTTCCTGAAGTAAATATTTCCAGTCATTACAAATATGATACTGCTTGGAGATGATACTGCTTGGAGATGATACCGCTTGGTGTATTTTCCATGTTGTGATGGAGGCCTTTTTTGCCTTGTCCACCCAAGAGGCCCTTGAGTTTGCCGGAATGTCGATTAACTTCCGTTCCGGCAAATTCGGGTACTCCATATGTCCTATTTTCAGCAAAGGTCATGCCCAAATTTTCCGTGAATTGTAGCATGACTTTGCTAAAAATAGGACATATGGGGTACTTGTGACTAATGCATGGGCCGGGGTATCTTAGTAGTTAATTAAGTAGGATCAAGTGCCCCGGCGTACTTGTGACTAATGCATGGCTTTTAGGGTGCCTCGGTGTCGATAAAAACCGAAATGATGAAAGCTTAGGCTTTTAGGGTGCCTCGGCGTCGAAAAACCCTCAATGATAAAAGCTTAGCTTTTAGGATGCCTCGGTGTCGACAAACCCTAAATGATGAGACCATGATCTTGTTCCTTGACAATAACCAACTTTTTGACCAAACTTTGTTCCTATTTAGAGAGAAACATGGCCAACAACGATGAGGCCGGGGGTTCGAGCGTCAAGCCATTCTGGATGCTGTCCCAGGAGATGGAGGAACAACCTCACTTGTATGAGGACGCCGCCTTCCCCACCGATCCTGAGACCACTGATGGTACCGCCAAGGATGACCCCACTGATGCCACCACTGATGGTGCCGCCGAGGATGCCACCACTGATGGTGCCGCCGAGGATGCCACCATTGATGGTGCCGCCGAGGATGCCACCACTGATGATGGGGGCGCACGCACAGATGGCAGCCAACCGAAGAGGCAACGGAAGGACCGGCGCCCGACCGTGCTCCGCACCCTCAAGGAGGAAGTTACTGAAGTGGACTCCGACGGGAATCCAACGGCGCCCGAACGAATAGTCAAGGGGTACTCGCTTCAGCTCGGGTGCATTCTCCGGAGCACCGTCTCGATCAACACCGAGAACCTGAGGCATCCTGACCGAGGGAATTTGCGCAACCTCCTCTTCACGAAGCTGCACGAACGATACAAGTTCCCCGCTGAATTTGAAAACACAAGCCTCAAAGGGAATAAAGTGAACAATGCTGCCCTCACGAAGATGAGCAAGGCCCTGTCTACTTGGAAAAGCAATGTGAAGAGAATGGTCGAGAAAGGTGAGAGTTATGAGAAGATCAAGGAGAAAAATCCTTCGATCACCGAAGATGACTACAATGACTTCAAGATCAATTGCTCGAGCACCGCAAACTCCGAATCAAGTAAGTGGGGGAAAGAAATGCGGGAGCCGAACTTAGGGGAACACACACTCGGTCCCGGCGGTTACAGAGTGGCGGAGCCTATATGGGACAAGGAGGAGGCGGACCGTGCCGAGCAAGGCCTACCGCCCCTCTTCGATAAATACGGTGACAAGTAGACCAGGAACTTTGTCAGGGCCCGGTACAAGAAGGACCCGAAAACAAAGGAGCTTACCACGGATCCGAAGACCAGGGCGCTTGAGCTTGTTCTGGTAAGGAGTACACCCCCTCGTAATTAGCTCCATATGGTTGCATTCTAATTAATGAAGCCAAATTTCTAAATGGTTCACATTCCTTCCGCAGGCGACTGAAAGCAGTAGCACGGGGTCGACTAAGAGCAACCCTTGGGACACCACTCTAAATAGGGCATTGAATGTAATGAAGAACAAGGATAAGCTCAGTAAGCCGACGTTAGCTGGTCGTGTGGCCGGCAAAGGCTTGTCGACAAAATGGTCGTCATACTATGACACTGCTGGGCGAAAGGAGAAAAAGACCAGCTCGGAAAGCCAGGCGCGCGAGGTTCAAGAACTCAGGGCACAGGTGGCGCGGATTCCGGAGATTGTCCAAGAGCAAGTGCAACAACAACTCGGAGCGACGATCACCGCCATTGTGCCTACCTTGATCCAGGGGATTAGTGCGTGGATTGCGGGCGGCCAACAGGGGCCGCCCCCGATTCCTAGCTTCACGGCGAGCAACTCGCAGAACGCGATGGCGGGGCCATTGGTGTCTCCGGCGGAGCCGGCATTGGTGTCTCCGACGCCGGCACGGGAGCTTAATGCACCCGGGTGTACGCCGGCCGGCACCTCTGCAGCAAGCGGCCCCTCCGTCAACTGCACGCCCGCCGTTGGCGGTGCCTCGACATTAGCCGAGCTCGACGCCATCATCACGGTAACTAATTAAGCCTCTTTCGGCCGAGGACTTCATCTCCTTGCCTTTGAATGGGCATCCCTAACGCCCTACATGTTTTCGCAGGGCGCCGCCGACGTTCCGTGCACTCTCCTGCACTTCGTGAACAACGAGTTGGTCGATGTCGCCAAGGGCAAAATCGTTCAACCGGGCAACCCCTTGTTCCACGGTACCCAGATGCCACCCAACTTGTTTAGGGTTCAACTGGTTCGGGTGCTGCCAGGCTGCGACGAGGTGTTACCTCCGATTCGACCAATGGGGGCCGACGATGATGACGTGATGAACCTCAGCGCCTGCCTGAGCTGGCCCCTGCTTTGGCCTAAGAGCCAGATTCGTTTGGGGGCGGGGGACACCACCCCAAAGACAACACCGCCAGTCGTGCCGGCGCCAAGTCGGCCCCATGGCAAGACCGCCGCAACGGTGCCGGACATCCCTATGCCACTGGATCCAAACATGCATATGGCACAGGATCAGAACGACGACGAAGACGATACATTTGCCAACGTCGATCAGTACTTTGCCGATCATGGGGATGGTGGCGACTTCATGGGGCCTCCTTCTCAAGAACCCAACCCAACAAAAGACGTGTGCGATCTAGCTGGTACCGCGGAGAAGCCAAGTTGCAACAGGCGTCGTCTGCAGTTCAGCTCTCAGGAGACGCCTCCAGCTGCCGACTTCACCGAGCCTCAGATAGGCGAGGTGCGAAATATGATCAGCCCCAACACACTCAAGAAGGCGGTCTGTGAGAAAAACTCGGTCCCATTACAGGAGATCAAGAAGAAGGCACGCAAAAGAAAGACTAACAAGGGTGCGGGCCAGCCGGCACCGAGTACGATCCGTGCTCAGGACGGGCCACCTTCAAGTGCGGATATCTCGAGGAGGGTGCATGTGGCGGGTAGGCCGATGCTACCGAGAAATATGCTCGATGCTGCAACCGGTGCTATGCGGAGTCTGCATGACAGTGTGCTTTCTTTGGAGAAGCGGCGTCTCCGAGAGAAGGATGTGGCATACCCGGTTTTCGCGGCCAAGGTGCCAGAGGGCAAGGGCTTTGTGGATAACTCCATCGGGGGTACGATCGTCCTGCGGTTTGATGACATCCACGCTATGTTGAACCTTCATCCGCTGCACTACACCTTCGTTCGGCTATTTTCGCTGAGTATGGAGATGCGGATCATTCGCGACAAGACCCCAGACATCGTGATAGTCGACCCCTTCTACATGTGTGCCAAGATCTTGGGCAGCGCTGGGGACCGGCAAGTCGTGAGTTCTTACCTCGAAGGCGTCATTCTGGCAAACCAAGATAAGGACAACTTCCTCATGCCTTACTTTCCCGAGTAAGTCCTCCCCTCAACCGCCCCGTAACATATGAATTCTTAGATTTCGATCGTTTTTCTTTTAACATTCCGTGTTTTCTGCAGTGACACACATTGCACGCTCATCCTCCTAAGCCCCAAATATTCCATGGCCACGTATTTCGACCCGGACCGTCAGTCGAACGTAGAGTACACAAATGTCAAGAAGGTTCTTGATGATGTTCTCCCCGGCTACGTCAAATCTGGAGGCACCTTCACCAGGCCTATTCGTAAGTACGGCAAGCACATGTTCTCCCACAACACGACGTTCTACCGCGTCAAGCAGCCGCCTGGCGGTCAGAAGGGTGCCTACTACGCCATCCATCACATGCGGGCGATCGTACGGGACCATCATCAACTACTGCTACCGAGTAGACTCAAAGATTGGGCCGCGAGCGTGTCGGCAATCCAAGACGCGGACATCAGACAAGAATTCTTTCGCATCCAGTCGGAGTTTGCGGAAATCATCCATCAAGATGTCCTTCGTACCTCGGGGCAGTTCTACCTCAGAAATCAACCGTCCAACAATGACATCGACACAATCCTACAAATGCAGGCTGACAACGCCCATGGTTTCATGACTCCCACGATAGACGGCGGCTTCATCCACGCTCCGGTCCCTTGAGTCGAGTCGAAAGCAGTGATGCTGTGTCTAGTTCTGAAACATCGATTGGCTCATGTTGTAATTAAACTTTAATGAACTTGTAGTATGTCTCTTTGGTTTCGAGATTCCTTCAACTTAGATGTAATCGATGCTATTAATGTCTTGCTTTTCTCTTCCGATCGTTCTGTTGCATACTTATATATTGCTTATGTATTGTCTGTGAATTGGTACTAATGTTTCGTTTGGCTACTGCATAGCGATGCCGTGGTATGTCGTGTACAAGGGTAAGGTTCCCGGAGTCTACGACGACTGGGAGGAGTGTCGGAGACAGGTTCACCGATTCAGCGGTAACAGTTACAAAGGGTACGCCACTAGGGTCGAGGCCGAATCTAGATACGCCCGCTATCTAGCGGGAGAGGGGAGGGAGCGTTGGAGGAACCGGATGAAGACGAGTTTCATCGTGATGATGCTCATCGTGATGACCGCAGCTCTCTTCTATGTGATGGTAGTTTAGATGATCGATATCGACTTATAATGTGAAGACAAACTCGCGGTCTCGAGACTTGTAATATAATGATTCATACTTATACATTTTGTTCGGTCTTTTCAATTCGGAGACTAATATGATGAATTGTATTCGGAGACTAAAATGATGAATTGTATTCAGAGACTAATCTTTTATTGTATTCGATGAATCTGTTGTTGATGTGTGCTGTCTATATTTTGTCCAATTATACATTTTGTAACCTGTGCAAAAAACAGAAAATTAAAAATAAAAAAAACCTAATATTCATACTAATGGCGCATCACATCATAGTGCGCCATTAGTATGCCAAAGGATACTAATGGCGCATCACTAAACAGTGCGCCATTAGTATGCCGAAGTTACTAATGGCGCATCCATCTGTAGTGCGCCATTAGTATGCCAAAGCACCTGGTATACATGGCCCCCTGGGAGGCATACTAATGGCGCACTGTAGTATATACTAATGGCGCATCTGGGGTGCGCCATTAGTATACCAGATACTAATGGCGCACCAGTGGTGCGCCATTAGTAAAATATACTAATGGCGTGCTACTAATGGCGCACCACTGATGCGCCATTAATGGCCAGATTAGGTGCGCCATTAGTAGTCCTTTTTCTAGTAGTGAGAGGGGCCCATAGGGCGCCGCGTAGGGCTGCGGCGCAATGTAAAACACCTGATGCGAGGGAGGCCGCGTGCCGAGGATGCCAGGAGCAGGAGCACGGGGAACTGGCATGGAATAGGCATGCATAACACCGGCCCAGGGATTCTGGCCGGCGTACCACGGGGTCGGCTGAAGCTGTTGCTGAGGGCGGGCGGCTCCTCCCTGAGCGCCGTTAGCTTGCTGCTGCTAGCGCCCACAGCAGCGACCCCCGCAGCAACCCCCGTTAGCAGCCGGCTGCGGCGGCGGGAGAGTCGGCACGGGGCGCGGCTAATACGTCTCCAACGTATCTATAATTTTTGATTGCTTCATGCTATATTATATTCTGTTTTGAACATTATTGGGCTTTATTATACACTTTTATATTACTTTTGGGACTAACCTACTAACTGGAGGCCCAGCCCAGAATTGCTGTTTTTTGCCTATTTCAGAGTTTCACAGAAAAAGAATAGCAAACGGAGTCCAAACGGAATGAAACCTTCGGGAACGTGATTTTCGGAGCGAACGTGATCCAGAGGACTTGGACCCTACGTAAAGCAATCAACGAGGAAGGCATGAGGTAGGGGGGCGCGCCTACCCCCCAGGCGCGCCCTCCACCCTCGTGGGCCCCTCGTTGCTCCACCGACGTACTTATTCCTCCTATATATACCTACGTACCCCCAAACTACCAGATATGGAGCCAAAAACCTAATTCCACCGCCGCAACTTTCTGTACCTACGAGATCCCATCTTGGCGCCTGTTCCGGAGCTCCGCCGGAGGGGGCATTGATCACGGAGGGCCTCTACATCATCTCCAAGGCCTCTCCGATGAAGTGTGAGTAGTTTACCTCAGACGTTCGGGTCCATAGTTATTAGCTAGATGGCTTCTTCTCTCTTTTTGGATCTCAATACAATGTTCTCCCCCTCTCTTGTGGAGATCTATTCGATGTAATCTTCTTTTGCGGTGTGTTTGTCGAGATCCGATGAATTGTGGGTTTATGATCAAGATTATCTATGAACAATATTTGAGTCAAATCTGAATTCTTTTATGTATGATTGGTTATCTTTGCCAGTCTCTTCGAATTATCAGTTTGGTTTGGCCTACTAGATTGATCTTTCTTGCAATGGGAGAAGTGCTTAGCTTTGGGTTCAATCTCGCGGTGTCCTTTCCCAGTGACAGCAGGGGCAGCTAGGCACGTATTGTATTGTTGCCATCGAGGATAAAAAGATGGGGTTTATATCATATTACATCAGTTTATCCCTCTACATCATGTCATCTTTCTTAGTGCATTACTCTGTTCTTCATGAACTTAATACTCTAGATGCATGTTGGATAGCGGTCGATGTGTGGATTAATAGTAGTAGATGCAGAATCGTTTCGGTCTACTTGTCTCGGACGTGATGCCTATATACATGATCATACCTAGATATTCTCATAACTATGCTCAATTCTATCAATTGCTCGACAGTAATTCGTTTACCCATCGCAAATACTTATGCTATCTTGAGAGAAGCCACTAGTGAAACCTATGGCCCCCGGGTCTATTTTCCATCATATTAATCTTCCAATACTTTGCTATTTCCGTTGCCGTTTACTTTGCTTTATTTACTTTGCATCTTTATCACAAAAATACCAAAAATATTATCTTGTCATCTCTATCAGATCTCACTCTCGTAAGTGACCGTGAAGGGATTGACAACCCCTTATCGCGTTGGTTGCGAGGTTCTTGTTTGTTTGTGTAGGTGTGAGGGACTCGTGCGTGGCGTCCTACTGGATTGATACCTTGGTTCTCAAAACTGAGGGAAATACTTACGCTGCTTTACTGCATCACCCTTTCCTCTTCAAGGGAAAACCAACGCAGTGCTCAAGAGGTAGCAAGAAGGATTTCTGGCGCCGTTGCCAGGGAGTCTACGCTCAAGTCAAGCCATACCAAGTACCCATCACAAACTCATCTCCCTCGCACTACATTATTTGCGATTTGCCTCTCGTTTTCCTCTCCCCCACTTCACCCTTGCCGTTTTATTCGCCCTCTCTTTTCCGTTCGTCTCTTTTCGCTCTTTGCTTGTTTGCTTGCTTGTTGGATTGCTTGCTTGTCACGATGGCTCAGGATAATACCAAATTCTGTGACTTTTCCAATACCAACAATAATGATTTTCTTAGTACTCCGATTGCTCCTCTTAATGATGCAGAATCTTGTGAGATTAATGCTGCTTTGTTGAATCTTGTTATGAAAGATCAATTCGCCGACCTTCCTAGTGAAGATGCCGCTACCCATCTTAATAGCTTTGTTGATTTGTGTGATATGCAAAAGAAGAGGGATGTTGATAATGATATTGTTAAACTGAAGCTATTTCCTTTTTCTCTTAGAGATCATGCTAAAGTGTGGTTTTCGTCTTTGCCTAAAAATAGTATTGATTCATGGAATAAGTGCAAAGATGCTTTTATCTCTAAGTATTTTCCTCCCGCTAAAATCATCTCTCTTAGAAACGATATTATGAATTTTAAGCAACTTGATCATGAACATGTTGCACAAGCTTGGGAGAGGATGAAATTAATGATACGTAATTGCCCCACTCATGGTTTGAATTTGTGGATGATCATACAAAATTTTTATGCCGGATTGAATTTTGCTTCTAGAAATCTTCTAGATTCGGCCGCGGGAGGCACTTTTATGGAAATCACTTTAGGAGAAGCTACTAAACTCCTAGATAATATTATGGTTAATTATTCTCAATGGCACACCGAAAGATCTACTAATAAAAAAGTGCATGCGATAGAAGAGATTAATGTTTTGAGTGGAAAGATGGATGAACTTATGAAATTATTTGCTACTAAAAGTGTTTCTTCGGATCCTAATGATATGCCTTTGTCTACTTTGATTGAGAATAATAATGAATCTATGGATGTGAATTTTGTTGGTAGGAATAATTTTGGTAACAACGCTTATAGAGGAAATTTTAATCCTAGGCCGTTTCCTAGTAATTCCTCTAATAATTATGGTAATTCCTACAACAATTCTTATGGAAATTTCAATAAGATGCCCTCTGAATTTGAGAATAGTGTTAAAGAGTTTATGAATTCGCAAAAGAATTTCAATGCTTTGCTTGAAGAAAAATTGCTTAAAGTTGATGAATTGGCTAGGAACGTTGATAGAATTTCTCTTGATGTTGATTCTTTGAAACTTAGATCTATTCCTCCTAAGCATGATATCAATGAGTCTCTCAAAGCCATGAGAATTTCCATTGATGAGTGCAAAGAAAGAATCGCTAGGATGCGTGCTAAGAAAGATTGTTTTATGAAAGCGTGTTCTTCTAATTCCTATGAAAGTAAAGATGAAGATCTAAAAGTTATTGATGTGTCCCCTATTAAATCCTTGTTTTGCAATATGACATAATAATGGGACTGAAGATGATTCACCTTTACCTAGAAGACATTCCAAAAATTCGGGGTTTTCAGATCTTGATGCAAAAATTGGTAGAAGTGGGATTGAAGAAGTTAAAACTTTAGATATCAATGAACCCACTATTTTGGATTTCAAGGAATTTAATTATGATAATTTCTCTTTAATAGATTGTATTTCCTTGTTGCAATCCGTGCTAAATTCTCCGCATGCTTATAGTCAAAAGAAGGCTTTTACTAAACATATCGTTAATGCTTTGATGCAATCTTATGAAGAAAAACTTGAGTTGGAAGTTTCTATCCCTAGAAAATTTTATGATGAGTGGGAACCTACTATTAAAATTAAAATTAAAGATCATGAGTGTTATGCTTTGTGTGATTTGGGTGCTAGTGTTTCCACGATTCCGAAAACCTTGTGTGATTTGTTAGGCTTCCATGAACTTGATGATTGCTCTTTGAATTTACACCTTGCGAATTCCACTATTAAAAAACCTATGGGAAGAATTAATGATGTTCTTATTGTTGCAAATAGGAATTATGTGCCCGTAGATTTTATCGTTCTTGATATAGATTGCAATCCTTCATGTCCTATTATTCTTGGTAGACCTTTTCTTAGAACGATTGGTGCAATTATTGATATGAAGGAAGGGAATATTAGATTCCAATTTCCGTTAAGGAAAGGCATGGAACACTTTCCTAGAAAGAAAATAAAATTACCATGTGAATCTATTATGAGAGCCACTTATGGTTTGCCCACCAAAGATGGCAATACCTAGATCTATCCTTGCTATTATGCCTAGCTAGGGGCGTTAAACCATAGCGCTTGTTGGCAGGCAACCCAATTTTATTTTATTTTTTGCTTTTTGCTTCTGTTTAGGAATAAATAATTTGTCTAGCCTCTGGTTAGATTCGTTTTTGTGTTTTAATTAGTGTTTGTGCCAAGTAAAACCGTTAGGATAACCTACGGTAATAGTTATTTTGATTCTGCTGCAGAAAACAGAAACTTTGTGCGCACGAGATTAGTTTTCATAAATAACAGGAACGTGATTTTTAGTTGATTCTTTTTGCTGTAGATCAATAAACAAATTATCTAGAACTTCCTAATTTGGCTGAATTTTTCACGTTCCAGAAGTTTGCGTTAGTTACAGATTACTACAGACTCTTCTGTTTTTGACAGATTCTGTTTTTCGTGTGTTGTCTGCTTATTTTGATGATTCTATGGCTGGTAAAATAGTTTATGAACCATAGGGAAGTTGGAATACAGTAAGTTTAACACCAATATAAATAAAGAATGAGTTCATTACAGTACCTTGAAGTGGTGTTTTGTTTTCTTTCGCTAACGGAGCTTATGAGATTTTCTGTTGAGTTTTGTGTTGTGAAGTTTTCAAGTTTTGGGTGAAAGATTTGATGGATTATGGAACAAGGAGTAGCAAGAGCCAAAGCTTGGGGATGCCCATGGCACCCCAAGATAATCTAAGGACACCTAAAAGCCAAAGCTTGGGGATGCCCCGGAAGGCATCCCCTCTTTTGTCTACTTCCATCGGTAACTTTACTTGGAGCTATATTTTTATTCACCACATGATATGTGTTTTGCTTGGAGCGTCTTGTATTATTTGAGTCTTTGCTTTTTAGTTTACCACAATCATCCTTGCTGTACACACCTTTTGAGAGAGCCACACATGATTCGGAATTTATTAGAATACTCTATGTGCTTCACTTATATCTTTTGAGCTATATAGTTTTTGCTCTAGTACTTCACTTATATCTTTTAGAGCACGGTGGTGGATTTGTTTTATAGAAACTATTGTTCTCTCATGCTTCACTTATATTATTTCGAGAGTCCTACAAAACAGCATGGTAATTTGCCTTGATAACAAAATTAATCGTATTAGGCAAAATATTCAACTGTAGTAAAAAAAACTTCTATTATGAGTGCGTTGAATACTAAGAAAAGCTTGATGCTTGATGATTGTTTTGAGATATGGAGGTAGTAATATTAGAGTCATGCTAGTTGAGAAATTATGAATTTGAAAAGTACTTGTGTTGAAGTTTGTGATTCCCGTAGCATGCATGTATAGTGAACCGTTATGTGATGAAGTTGGAGCACGATATATTCATTGATTGTCTTCCTTATGTGTGGAGGTCGGGATCGCGCGATGGTTAAATCCTACCAACCCTTCCCCTAGGAGCATGCGCGTAGTACTTTGTTTTGACAACTTGTAGATTTTTGCAATAAGTATGTGAGTTCTTTATGACTAATGTTGAGTCCATGGATTATACGCACTCTCATCCTTCCACCATTGCTAGCCTTTCTAGTACCGCGCAACTTTCGCCGGTGCAATACACCCACAATATTCCTTTCTCAAAAAAGCCACCATACCTACCTATTATGGCATTTCCATAGCCATTCCGAGATATATTGCCATGCAACTTTCCACCGTTCCGTTTATTATGACACGCTCCATCATTGTCATATTGCTTAGCATGATCATGTAGTTGACATTGTATTTGTGGCAAAGCCACCGTTCATAATTCTTTCATACATGTCACTCATGATTCATTGCATATCCCGGTACACCGCCGGAGGCATACACATAGAGTCATATTTTGTTCTAAGTATCAAGTTGTAATTCTTGAGTTGTAAGTAAATAAAAGTGTGATGATCATCATTATTAGAGCATTGTCCCATGTGAGGAAAGAATGATGGAGACTATGATTCCCCCACAAGTCGGAATGAGACTCCGGACTAAAAAAAAAGAGGCCAAAGAAAAAAAAGAAAAAAGGCCAAAAAAAGAGAGAGAAAGAGAGAAAGAGAGAAGGGACAATGCTACTATCCTTTTACCACACTTGTGCTTCAAAGTAGCACCAAGATCTTCATGATAGAAAGTCTCTCATTTTGTCACTTTCATTTACTAGTGGGAATTTTTCATTATAGAACTTGGCTTGTATATTCCAATGATGGGCTTCCTCAAATTGCCCTAGGTCTTCGTGAGCAAGCAAGTTGGATGCACCCCCACTTAGTTTTTTTTGAGCTTTCATACACTTATAGCTCTAGTGCATCCGTTGCATGGCAATCCCTACTCACTCACATTGATATCTATTGATGGGCATCTCCATAGCCCATTGATACGCCTAGTTGATGTGAGACTATCTTCTCCTTTTTGTCTTCTCCACAACCACCATATTCTATTCCACATATAGTGCTATGTCCATGGCTCACGCTCATGTATTGCGTGAAAATTGAAAAAGTTTGAAAATTCTAAAGTATGAAACAATTGCTTGGCTGAAACCGGGGTTGTGCATGATTTAAATATTTTGTGTGATGAAGATAGAGCATAGCCAGACTATATGATTTTGTAGGGATAACTTTCTTTAGCCATGTTATTTTGAGAAGACATGATTGCTTAGTTAGTATGCTTGAAGTATTATTCTTTTTATGTCAATATTAAACTTTTATCTTGAATCTATCGGATCTGAATATTCATACCACAAATAAGAGGGTTACATTAAAAACCATGCCAAGTAGCATTTCGCATCAGCGGCTGAGGCGGCACCGGGCCCCTATGGGTGCCAGTGGTGAGGGCGGTGTGCGTGGCCCGGGTCCGCACCATCTTCATCCGCCTCTCCTCCAGTTTGAGGTACGCCACAACTTTGGCGAAGGTCGGCTCCGGGATGAGAGTAAGGTTGGAGGCGACGTTCCCAAAGTCCTCGTTGAGACCGGCGGTGAGGGTGCTGATGAGGAGCTCGTCGCTGGCCGTCTCACCGAGATCACGGAGCTCATCGGCGAGCTTTTTGAGGCGCATGCAAAAATCGTCAATGGATGAGTCAAGCTGCTGCCACCCATAAAACTCGCCATGGAGGAGGACCTAACGCTGGAGCTTGTTGTCGGTGAAGAGGCCGTTGAGCTTGGTCCAGACGGCGTACGCATCGTCGTCGTCCTCCACGGTGTGGAAGAGGTCCTTGGAGATGGTGAGGTAGAACCAACGGATAATGGTGGTGTCGAGGATCATCCACTCCTCGTCGATCACCATGAGGCTGGAGTCCACGGTGCCATCAACATGGCCATGGAGCAAGTACTCGCGAAACACCAAGGAGAAATACTGCCTCCAAGTGGAGTAGGAGGCGGTGGATTGATCAAGAACCACCGGGACGCGCTCGTGGATGTTGAAATCATGAACGAGGGTGACATCCGGACCGGCAAAGAGACTAGATGCGGTGGAGACGGAGGAGCTCATGGCGGCAGCATGGAAGGAGGGGCGGGTTGGGGCGGGCAACGGCTAGGTTACGGGTAGGAGAGGGGTGGCGGAAGCGGCGCGCGGCGGCGGCTGTAGGGAGCGGCGGCGGCGGCTATGGGGAGCGGCGGCGGCGGCGGGTGGTGGCGGCGACGGCTAGGGTTAGGTTAGGATTATGAGCAAAACTTTTTTTTCACGAATACGCAAAGCTTGCGTATCATTCATTAAAAGGAGGGTAGTAGCGTTACAATGAGTTGGGGTAGGAGCACTAGGATACTACGTACACAAGAAAGGCGAAGATCCTAGTGCGAGCATGAGGGAAAGGTGGGTTTGCTCAGCCCCACTCGTTCTCAGGTAGCTACGGTGTGAGGTTGGCGAGACCATTGGCCCCCGCCTTGGCCCAGGAGCATGCTTCCTCCTTGATGTCATGAAGAAGTTGAGAGGCGGAGGGGGGGTGCCGTCGAAGACGCAAGAGTTCCGGTGCTTCCAGATGAGCCATGCAACCAGGAGTATGAGCGAGGCGATCCCCTTCCGATGCGCTGCCGGAGCCGCGGATGTCGTATCGTGCCACCAGTCCAAGAAGCGGACACTGGGAGTTGGGGCTAGGGCCTGAGGGTAGCACCAAGTGAAGCAGGCATGCCAAACCTGACGCGAGAATGGGCAGCCAACTAGGATGTGCTCCATAGTCTCCATCGCCTGGTCGCAGAAAAAGCATGCGGCGTGATGCGGGAGACCATGCCGAGCCAGGCGAGCCGCCATCCAGCATCCGTCTTGGAGGGCAAGTCAGGCGAAGAACTTCACCCGCAAGGGCGCCCAGCTTCGCCAGGTGAGCCTCCAGTGCGGAGCGCGTACAGAACCGGCGAAGAGGGCCGCGTAGCAAGATTTGGCGGAGTAAATCCCGTTGTCAGTCCAGCGCCAAAGGAGGCGGTCCGGCTGGTCGGAGAGCGCGAGTAGCTGCAGGCGGCGCCAAAGCTCGACGTACTCTACCGTGGCAAGCGGCGTCAGGGCCGCCTGGATGTGCCAGATCCAAGCGCGTTCGGCAAGACCGTCGGCCACAGTGCAGGTCTGGCAATGTCGGCGGGGCACGAGCGGGACGAGATGGGGCGCGACATCTGCAACGGACTGGCCATCAAGCCAGCGGTCTTCCCAGAAAAGACAGCAGCGACCATCTCCAAGGCGCCAGTATGTGGATGCGCGAAATATGGCACGGGCCTCTGGATCGTTTGGGAGCTGAAGGTGAATCCACGGGCGGGAGGGATCGATGCGCTGAAGCCACTGCCAGCGCGTGCAAAGCGCTATGCCAAAGCGGTGCAGATCCAGGACGCCAAGGCCTCCGTACTCGAGCGGCCTGCACACCCGCTGCCAATTGACCAGGCAATGACCGCCGTTGGCGTCACGGCGACCGTGCCACAGGAAGTCCCGGATGAGGTTTGGGCCGTGCAATTCTCAATGCATTGATCGGGTGCACTAGGCACGTATATATGATGTACAAGATGGGTCAAAACCTCATCTATACAGGAAAACTAGGAGGTGGACCTACGACACAATATACATGCACAATATATTCAACAAGACCTGCACACACACTTGACAAACATGCTGAAGGATGGGCAAGGAATGGATGTGACATTCAGTGTCAGCGAGCAACAAAATTCAGTGCACATAGAAGCGTGTTAGCCGCGCGATCCCTGATTGGTTTTCAAGGCCGAGCAGCACCACACCGGGCAACTCAAGAATGCTTGTCTCAGATACCTTTCTTCACAGGATGTGCTTGGAGCTGTCAAGGAGACTGATGGATTATGATGGACATTCTAGAGAAGGTCGTGCCACCGTCAGCAGTATCAGCAGTCTGGCTTTAAATCTTCTTTCAAGTTTTGACCATATGTAGTTCTATCCTATATTGATCTCTCTTTTTTTTTTAATCATGTCTCCGCGTGTCGATTGCAGAACTGAAGAGAATGTGTACTCTGTGCTCTTGACGTTTGCGCTAAAAGACTGAGAAAATCCACTCTGAAATTTCTGATAAACGTTTTGGGAATGGTTGTGCTCTTTCTTTCATTTCGGTTGCCTTGTTTTCTTTCTCTCTTAGTTTTGGTGTCCAACCAAATGGCGGGAGGTTTACACACGCTATTACATGGATATATACTAGCTAGAGTGAAGATTTGAACTACCAAAATCCGGAGCCCCTTCCACTCCAAAGTTATCTCAGCCCAGTTTTGTGCTTGTGCAATCAGATCAGAATCAGAATCAGATGACCGACTCCGACCCTATCTTCGATTCCCTTCTCCATCTTCTTTAATTAATCTCTCGTCCTCCTCTGCCTCGGGCGACATCCTCCCATTGACTCTCTGCCCCGACGGTCGTCACATGGATTTTGACCGGTGGAGCTCGGCCTAGCAACCGGTTCTACAATGATGCTACGATGAATATTTTCTTCATAGCATAAGAAATGCTATGCGCCCATCTTAACCTAAAAATGACAGATGATTACACAAGGTCTATGCATAAGAAATGAATAATTTCTTCCATAAAACTAATCGTACCATACCACACGTCTTCTGTTATTAGTTTTATTATACTCTTTATACTTATTGTCTTAATAATTCTTATTCTTGATATATTTTGAATTAATAAAAGCACCCTTTATTGAGAAAAAAAAAAGAATAATAATGATTCTATTTCAAAGCATCAATCGTGACATGGGAAATGTCAAAACATATGAAGCTACGATGCACTTGCAACTCTGCAAGATGAGTTCTTAGCACATCATCCGACTCTCAGCCATCCACCACAGAAAAACATAGAGCCGAACCATTTTTGGTGATATGTTCTCAAATAGAGGAAGGGCGACATGTCACACCTCAAGGGATGGATTTTGTTTTTTGCGAGTTGAAGGTATGGGCTTACATGTACTTTTTATTAAAAGGACGATACGTACATTGCAACTCGCAAGGGACTGCTTACATAAGTAGACATATATACATAACAGTACAAACTTATTACAACCACCCTTAATTACGATCTCATCAGTTAGCTAGGTACTGACAAGAAGTCGCCTCTTGTAACTGACCATCACTCTTCCTTTAGGCCCTGGTATGAATTTATCAATTTCTTCCTCTGGAAAAGGCGAAATCATTTTGAGCTCAAAGTTCCTCAGCAAAAAACTCCATATCACTTTAATTTGCATGTAAGAATATTCCTCCCCGAAGCAAGCATGCCTCCCACCACCAAATGATGTGAATGCAAACTTGCCGCCAGCTTTGTCCTCCTCTCTCCCTGGACCAAAACGGTACGGGTCATATACATGAGGGTCTTTATAAATATGTGGTAGCTGGTTGCCAACCACTATAGAGGTAGCTACGGTATGCCCTTCTGGAATTTCATAGCTGTAGCCTTCTCTTGTTTGTACAGTGAAGTTCTTCTTCACGTGGCGCATTACCATTGCTGATGGAGAGTGCATTCTTATTGCCTCTTTGATGCAGGAATGCAAGGTTCCCATCTCTAACAAGATGCTGTAATCTACATGTTGTCCGTGTTTTCTAATGATTTTCTGTTGCTCTTCTACAGCGGCTGCTAAGTACTTTTCATGGCTTATTAGACAAGCTCCCGCCCAGGAGGCAGCGCTTGAGCTCGCATGTTGCCCAGCAAACAACAAGCTAATGAGTAGCCCGGTAATCTCACTCTCGGTCATAGAGCGGCCATCCTCCATGCATTTCGAGTCTATAAGTTTTTGTAGCACATCATCCTCAACTTGGCCTGAGATTTTACGTGATCTCACTATCTCATGGAATATATGTCCCAGCTTCGCACGCGCTTTGTCGCGTTGCCGGTGGGCTGGGATTGGGATATATGGAAAAAAAAGGCTGATGAAGTGCATGCCATTTTTGCAGAGATCATTGATGAGCACAGAGACTTCTTCGAACATCTTCTCACGGACCTCTTTTCCAAGCAAGCAACGGCTTGCGATTAGCATGAGTACCTCTGCCAGCTCATGCTTTAGATCAATTATGCCCTCTTGTTCCCATTTTGAGAAGTAGTCCTACAAAATGGAGATGAACATCATGAGAAATGAGCCACTCGTTAGTTCATATAAGAAATTATATTGTAAAGTCTTCTCTTCTTCCTATTGTGCATGTAGTGGAACATACCCAACTAGTTCCTCTATGTTTTAGTTGTCAGCCCCAAACTAGATAAATTTTTCATGAAAGCAAAGTTTATGAATTTGGGGGAGGCTATCTAGAGGTTACCTGCTAAGGAGAATGTGCAGTCACCCTTTCGGACCAGGATGTTCTCATCTATATTTGGTAAAAAGAAAAGGTTTGGATAGTCTCATAGCACTAGCAAAACTGCCAACGTATACGTACGATCCCTTGGTTGATGCCTATGGGATCTGTTCGCATACAAACTACTGGTCGACCAATTTGGTGTCTGAGCTTTCAGTGCACATACTGGTGTTTATGAAAATAGACTACACATCTAGGTTTTGAGCAGGCATCCTTACTATTGAATTCATGCACCAGCCAACTCATTCAAAAGTCCGAACTGATGGAGGGAGGCGGGCAATATATTTCAACACA
>NC_057805.1:517936795-517940823 GCF_018294505.1 Triticum aestivum
ATCACATCTACGCTATTTTAGTCCTTAGACGTGGGATCGATGTAGACCGCCGATTCGTTTTATTTAATACTGCGTTGGCAGGGTCTTGAACTCAAGACCTCTTGGTTCGGATACATATTGAATTCATGCACCAGCCAACTCATCCAAAAGTCCGAACTGATGGAGGGAGGCGGGCAATATATTTCAACACCTACAAACATTATATGCCTTTTCAAGTTTAGAATTTTAATTATTAACTATGATCAAAGTCATTTGTCTCGGAAATGTGCAGGGCATGTGCTTGTTTTAGGAAAAAAACAAGAGATTGGGCATGTACAAGCTGCACAAGCCCATATTGTCCAGCTAGGTCACCTTGTGGCTTTGATGAAGAAGTTTATTCCAGCAAATTAAGTAGAAGTTTCAATTTTGTTTGAATAATGTAAATTAATTGTTTGTGAACTGTTAAATTTTGTGCAAGAAATATATTGTACTGTATATTGCACAAAAAGAATACTTATAGTAAAGAACAACTACAATATATATAACATAGAGCTTCGCAAAAAGAATATAACATAAATATATGTGCCCATAAAGTAATTTATAGGCATAATAATAATAATAATAATAATAATAATAATAATAATAATAACCGGTATGTTGCTTGCCTGTACTTCATGAACCATATAATCAACTTTGCTTCTTAATTGTGTTGGCTTCATTGCATCTATGGCAAAGCGTATCTGTCTGTTTCTAGTTTCGAAATCCACATCAAAAATAACTCCTTTGCCGAAAATAGGGATCGTGAATTTATACATATCCGGGTGGCAGAGTTCCGAGTTCTTGGCTTGAAAGAAATGAGATGTGACCTCCGGTCCAACCAATAAAGTCACCTTCTTCAAACCAAACAGGTTTATTGTGAATACACTGCCCAGCTTTGCATGCAGGTCATGGAGTACTGGATGTAAACCCTTGGTCAGGATCGTAGGCAAAGCAGCTACAAGAGAAGCACCACTTGCAATAGGTGGCTGAAGCGACCCCTTTTCTGGCCTTGGAGCAACAATTCTTCTTACAATAACTTTTGTGATGATCACGGTGAGAAAAATAACTGCTATACTGAAATACGCACCCGGAGGAAATGTTATATCCATTTTGGTACAAACTTAGTGTTGTGGAGCAGACAGGCCTAATGAACAAACAATGATGGACGTTAAGATAAGTAGGATGTCATATACATGGTATTCTATGGAAGTGTTCAAAGTAAACCACATCACGGTGTCATGCAAATCTCCACATAAATCCCTTTTTGTGGAAAAATATCTACATAAGTTCTTAATTACATCTCATGTGAAGGGGAGAGAATGCTAAAATTTGCAGAGAGAGAGAGAGAGAGAGAGAGAGAGAGAGAGAGAGAGAGAGAGAGAGAGAGAGAGAGAGACCGTACCTTGTCTTCCAGTTATGGAACTTATGCTACTGCGATGAGATGGAAGAATGTGTGAAGTAATGCGCTATCTTATAGGGGTATTACGATCGAAAGTAGCACATAGTTTACTGTCATATGCCAAATAATCCAGCTCATCCTTTTGCGAGAGGTTGACTTGACAAATAGTTGTTAACTAAAATGGCGTGGGATGTGCATGGCATAATTAATCCAGCTTCTGATGTCACCCTGTAGGTTTAAATATTGAAATTTTGATTTATGTGCAAGTTGCCATTGTCTCTTCCTGCTGACTTAAAATAGGTCTTTTTTTTGCGGAGAAGGTCGGGTAAGGTTGGTTTTGCGGAGAAGTTCAGATTCTTCGGTTGTCTAGTCAGAGAGTGCTTGCAGAATAACAATGCGTTGTATAAAATGACCTATTAAGAGTGTGTAGTTCGCAATTTTTTCACTATGTAGTTTAAGGGTCTCTCTGTTACAGTATTTCTGATGTATAGAATAACTACTTTGCAAGCGTTTGTAGAATAGACGAAATGTATTACCAAAATATTATGTACAAATTTCAACGGAATATTCAACCGTGATATTGTACTCCCATGTACTTCCTCTGTAAATTAATATAAGATCTTGTAGATCACTGATCTAATAAAAGATATAAAAGCGTGAAGCATGCCCTCGGATTAACAAATAAGTATCGTCTCATCACAGCGATAGCTAGCTACTACATGCAATAATTGCGTAGCTAAGTGGAGAAAAATCCTGTGTTTCTTAATGCTGGAGAGTGGAGATGCTCCCAATCAAACCAAACGAAACCATAGTCAGTCTCCCTCTTGGATCCACATTGTCTGATACGTTTCCTTCTCGTCTTGGAGCATCGGGAGGAAGCGGCGATTGTCCTCATGGGTCAGTGGCGGCGGCCTCTCCGCCGCTGGCTGCTCGGCGGTGACCACGACGGAAGCAAGTGAGCATATCTTTTGGGTCCGCGAAAGGCTAAAAAGTCTTTGGTTTGATAGAAACGTGCTACCTTCCTCCTATATTATCATTTCTTTCTTTATTACTGTCTTGACTCCTGGCTTGGATCTTGCATGATCCAGTCGTAAGCAGGTTCTAAGACCATTTTGGTTTTTTATATGAAAAAAATCGGAGAGCTCCTGCTAAAAGAAAAAAAATCCTTTATTTATTCTTCCACGGGGATGCCCAGTCTGCTAAGACGATCAACCAACGTCTACACCCATCTGCCAGGATCACTGTTAATCCGAGGGCAAGGTTCATGTTTATTTGCATGGAGCGCATTGTTTGATACGTTAGTTAGCATCTCTCTCTCTCCCCCTCGCTATATAATTATATTTCTTGCTTGCCAACTCTCTCCCATCTGCCGCACGGCTTGCTACTCTCTCGGTCCTAAATTATTTGTCTCAGAGTTGTGTAGATACGAATGTATGTCACAGTAAAATGTGTTTAGATACACCGATCTGTATCTAGACAAATCTACGCCCATCCCCCTCCCCCTCTCCATGTTTAAATCCTCATCTTCATCCCAATGCCTCTGTAGCACGTCACGTTGGGTATGTAACAACATGCATGCATGGTGAGATCTGATAAGATCATCTTGCAATCTCCTAATATCTTTTTATTCTTGTTTCCTAGGATCTTCTATTTTTTACTGAATAGTTTTTCAAAAATATCTGGGTTGGCTCGGCTTGGCTTGGCTTGGCTTGACGAATAGTACAAATCCTTGTTTTACATTGGTTCCATTGAGTTTATCTTCAGCGAAATATTTTTGGGACACCAGTAGTAGCAATCTTGGAGGGAAACTTACTCAAAGAATCCTTTGAGTTTTTTTGTGGAATAAAGAATTCTTTGTGTTATTTCTCTATAGAAACTGATTTTTTTTTGCTTATTTGCGTATTACGTATATACTCGCCCCAGTCCCAGTTTGAAACATTAGTTGCTCAGTCAAAATATATGAGTGATCAGAATAAATGGTGCAACACAAGTAGAAGTAGCACACAACGCGCAAATCTTCAAGGTGAGGCATTAATCACAAAATATATAAGACTATATCGTAGCTCAAAGGACGTCATTGGATAGCTTAGAGAAAACATGAGTACGTATGTAGGTAGGCAGAAGAAAAGGTGGATTTGTTTGTTTTGTGTCGTCTGGCCGGCCACTTGCAGATGCATACATAAAACAATGGAGCTTAACATCTCACACAGTAGAGTAAATTGCATAAAACCATCGCTTTGAGGGCTAGGTTTGCGAAAAACACTAGGATACATTTTCTCTGCAGAAAACACCACATCTCGCGTAATCGTTTTGCAAAAACCACTGATTGGCGGATCTGGCTCGTGTAAGTGTGCTTATGACATATGGGTCCCACTTTTCGCTGACGTGGCATAACGTTTTACCAAAAAAATGCTAGATGGGTAAAAAAGCGAAAACACCCCCAACAATTTTCCCCTGTGTCGCCCAGGGGCTTCTCTGTCCAGCGACCATAGTCAGCGCCGCCGTGCTCCCGCCCTTGCCCTGCCGGCCGCGCGCGCCCTTGCCTGGCCGCCCTCACCTCCCTGCCCGGCCGCGCATGCCCCTTGCTTGCCGGCCGCGCGCGCCCTTGCCC
>NC_057805.1:517941044-517961273 GCF_018294505.1 Triticum aestivum
CGGTCGCGCACGCCCCTGTCCGGCCGCGCGCCCGCCGCCCTGCTCTGCCCGCGCCCGCCGCTCTGCCTGCCGCGCCACCGCCGTCCTGCTCCACCTGTGCCATCGCCGCATTGCTTCCCCTGTCTCCCTGGATCAATCTCGAGCTCCGGAGGACGGCAGCCGTGGCGGGAATACGAGGGGGTGGGGGTGCGGGAGCTCCGCCGCCGCTGCTTGCTCCGGTGCGTGCCCCGGCTTCTTCCCTACTCGCGCCCGTGCGCGGCGGCCGCTGGACTTGCTCCAGTGCACCTCCTGCTGCTCTGGTACGCGCACGTGTACTTCCCTGCTCACGCCTGTGTGCGGCGGCAGCCGCCGCTGCTTGCGCCCGTGCACATGTGCGGCACAGGCCGATCGGCTGGGAGGTTGAAGGGCGAGGTGGGCGAATGCAGGCCCCCACCGGCTGGGGAAAGAGAGAGGAAGGTGGACCTGATTGCTTTTTTTCTTTTTGATTCAGGGGTGTCTGTGCAAAATTTATAGACTAGTTTGTAAATTTAGAGTAAAATTGATCTGGCACCAAATGTTACGCCACGGAGGCAAAAAAGGGGCCCATCTGTCATAATCTCACTTAACAGAGCCAGATCCGCCGATCAGTGGTTTTTGCAAAACCATTATGCAAGAAGTGATGCTTTCTGCAGAGAAAATGTATCCTAGTGTTTTTCGCAAACCTAGCCCTGAAAGTGGTGGCTTTATGCAATTTATTCCACATAGTAGGTAGCGAGAATGCAACCGATATAGCTTAATAAGTATATATGCACTCTCTGGTAGACCAATACGTACGTACGTACGTGCAGGCTAGAGAGACAGGCGCCCTCGAAACAAAGAAAGGAGTGTGATGTGAGTCTTCGATACGCGAGCGTTGAAGGGATGAATGGATGATCGATCATGGAGTTGCTCCCTATGGGTTTAATGGACTACGTGCCGGCGATGGCGTTCTACTTCCTTGTGGAGCAGCAACTCTCCTACCACCGCAAGATGGGGGTCCTGCCACACTACAACAAAATAGGAATGTATGGTTGTTTTTTCTAGGACGCTCTTTGTATTCGTCACTATTCATGATACTGGTAGTAGCATATGATTCACGCCCATAAATACTACTCCCTCCGTAAAGAAATATAAGAACACTCTTATATTTCTTTACAAAGGGAGTACAAGGCGGCGGCACCAGCATTGGAATTTGGAAAGGCTTGATCTAGTTTGTCATGATCTAGTTTAGTTTACAATGGAGATGATCTAGGTTGTCATATGGATTGATTCTCAAGCTGGATATATACAAGGCAGGACATCAACCAGATCACAATCGAATAATTTAACTCAACAAATTACATGGTTAATAACACAAACTCTAATAGTCCCCCTCAATCGGAATTTATCAAAGTTAGTTGCGTGCCGATTGTGGATGTTATGATGATTGTAGGTGACTATGACTTCTATTTCTTTAGCCAACTAGGCTAGTCTGGGGTAGATAATTTATATGGAGTGCATAATATTGGATGCTTAGATGCTTAGCTATTGTTGGCAGAAAAATAAAGATACCACTGACGTGGGTTTGAGGCTCAGTTCCATTATTGGTATTTGTCTTCTTGTGTTGTACCACTTGGTTGACTTTGGGCTGTCTTTCTTGTTGTTTTGCCTTGATATTTGTGTTTTTACTTTTTATTGACCATAACAGTCAGCCAGGTTCATAATTCAAGAACCAGCTTAATGATACCGCAATTGAACTCATCATGAACTTTTTGTAATATTACTAGCACGCTCGTCTTTCCTTTATCCTCTTTGCATCCCATACATGTTATGCTGTCAACTAATATTAGCGGTGTAATGCAGCACAAAGTTTATGTAGGTTACTTTCTCACGAATGTATGACTGGTAGTATTGCGCATGGGATGGACGAAGCCGCTAAGTTGTTAATAGAGATGGAAAGATTTGATAAGAGGTAAGTGCTTTACTATCGATTATCCATGGTATTCACTGGTTATCTTTGTTTTTGGGTCAGGGACCAATTCCTGAAGTTAATTACAAGTGAACTGTCACCATTGTTTTTTGAGGGTAGAGAGCAGTAAGAATTTTGTTACAAATGAATTTCGAGTTCGTCTGTCTGGACATAGTCGACGAAACTCCGGCATAGATTCCTGCATTCTCCTTGGGGCGGTGAGGGTAGGGTTTCTTGTCATGTGGCGATATTTGGTTAGACGCTTCAGATCTATGCAAGGGTTCAACGGTGATGACTACGGCTCAAGGGCGCTGGTCTTTAGGGCAAGTGCATGAAGACTTCCTCTGTCATCGATAAGGTCAAGCCGGCTCCTGTTGGGCAGCGGCAATAATGGCGCTTCGGCAACTCGTTCTGACGGTAGTATTGGTCGTTCGGTGGTCTCAAAACAATCTAATTTTTATTACGTTTTAGATGCTTTGTTCTTCCGATAGATCTGATCATTTTTGCAAAAACAAAAGGAAAGAGCATGTAAGAATATGGTTATAGGTCCAACCACAAAGTGGACCATAATGACCAAATTAACTCCAAACTAGACTAATCGTTCCCAGTTGGATGTCAATGACAGGGTAACTACAAGTTCAGAACTTCATATTAAATACTCCGTCCATATCAAAATATAAGATGTTTTTGACATTAGAGTATATATTTGGCTGTACCATATTCAGCTGAGGTGAAGTAGACGATCTAACTTTTGTTATTAACAGGAGTCTCACACGGCCTAAATGTGCAAAGCCATTTAAGCACCCATCTTATCTGAATGCACACGTAGCGAACGGCGATATATAGATAGCTTCTTTTTGGTCTCACGGAGGTGGAGCGGACACTAGCTAGGTGCCTCCGGCGGTCTATCTTTGATGCATTTGTTCGGATTTATTCGTCGATCGTTTATGTTCGTGTGTCTTTAGGTTGGATCCTTCCAATCTACGCTACTCTTTGTCACTGACGGTCGCTATTCTGTTGCGCTGGTCCTATGGGGTCTTAACACGACGACTTGTCGACTGTCTACTATAAAGTTTTACCTGACTCCGACGAGGGAGGGTCGATGACGGCGGTGCGCCTTCGGCTCGCTTCAATTCTTGTAGTCGTCGCTATGTGGTCTATGAATCTGGATGTAATTTTTATTATTCTATTGTTTGTTGTACTGCCATGATTAAAGATGATAAGATTGGAAGTTTTCTCGAAAAAAAACTAGCTAGGTGCCTAGGTAGGTCAATGCGCCAATACATCATCCTCCATCGTCGTACTAATTCAGATTCTAATTCTCTCGTGGCATTACATCATAGCGGGCTTGTTGTTTTGGGCTTTTCTCGGCCACCCCGCTGGGCTTTCCTTAATTGCCGGTACTACTCCCAGTACTAAATTAAGATTTAGCTGCGTTGGGCGTGTGTCTTATCTTTTCCATACACATTATAAAAAAAATTATACACAAGGGACATTTTTGGTTTAAAATTTTAGAACTACATGATTAACATTTTTTAAAGCATATATTTTTTGATGTATACTTTCTCCATAAACAATGTACATTTTTATATGTTAGAAATATTTTATATATACACGTTTAACATTTACATGAATAATATTTTTTAAACACATATATCTGATATCTACTTTTTCCATACACATTTTACATTTTCATATATGTCAAGAATATTTTTTATATACACAATTTACATTTTCCAAATACATGATTGCATTTTATAAAACTTGTGATTTTTATGTCTATTGTTTTTCATACACATTGTACATTTTTTCTATGCACCGGAAAAAAATGTATACTCATTTAATTTTTTTCAAATACATGATTAACATTTAAAAAAACAAAGAATGATTATTATTTTTACTTTTTCCATAAACACTGTAATTTTTTCTATACATCCGAAACATTTTTCGGTACAATTTAACAGTCTTTAAATGCAGACACATTTTTCAACATTTTTATATAAACTAATTTTTAAAATAGATATATTCAGAATACTTTGAAATACAAGCCAAGGTAAAAAAAGGAAAAAATCGAAAGGAAAATGCGAAAGAACGGAATAAAAAAAAGCATTGAAGGCCTGTGTCTGCGCTGGGTCGACCCAATCAGGGTCTCATCTGCATCGCCTCCGACTCTGGGCCCTGCGGTGATGAGTACAGGCATGCACACATATACTCCGTACTTTCGAAGGCGACATATATTAAGAAATGACTCAACTGAAAACATGATGTCAGATTTTTTTTTTACAATGGCAAATCCATCATTTCCTATGGCAATTTATGTTTGCTGAGGATGGCAAATTTAGTTCGCAAGCATAGCAAATCCGCCTCTGTTATCTTATTTTTCAGAAAATTTCCGTTCTTGTGAAATAATTTTTTTCCTCCTCGAGCCAACATAAATTGCCCTAAAAGAATATTTGATTTGCCATGCTTAAAAATTCCATGATAGATATTTAACCTTACCGTCAGAAAATGTGTACAATATATTATCTTACCATCAAAATCACAAGTCCTCCTATTTTCCAGAGCTACCTGCGTCTTTATTTGTCATGACCATATGTCCACATTTTTTTAGAACAAAGGCTTTGAATTAACAAATCCATCAACTCGCCAGGATTACATCAATCACCACTTACAGAAACAAAACAAAGCAACAGCTAAAATAGTACATAGTGTTGTGCAAGCAGCTAACAGGCTTCCTATCATCAACAAGCAAAGATGGAGAAATTTAAGGAACATAATCAGCTTGAGGAGAAGAAGCCCTCCTTTGAGAGGAGGCCACCACGTAGGGACACCAGCAGGCCTTGAGGAGAACCAACAAGCAGGATAGAGTAACTATGTTAGCTCCATGGGCTCCGGCCGAATCGGAGACGACCTCCTCCATATCTCAAAAGGGGCTCCCAGCCCCCTCGCCTGGCATGAGGCGCCGATCCGTCTTACGATGCAGATGCTCCCCCAAGAGCAAAGGTGTACAGTCGACGCCATAGTGATGTCTACTACACAACCTTCTTCTTGTAGACGTTGTTGGGCCTCCAAGTGCAGAGGTTTGTAGGACAGTAGCAAATTTCCCTCAAGCGGATGACCTAAGCTTTATCAATCCGTGGGAGGTGTAGGATGAAGATGGTCTCTCTCAAACAACCCTGCAACCAAATAACAAAGAGTCTCTTGTGTCCCCAACACACCCAATACAATGGTAAATTGTATAGGTGCACTAGTTCGGCGAAGAGATGGTGATACAAGTGCAACATGGATGGTAGATATAGATTTTTGTAATCTGAAAATATAAAAATAGCAAGGTAACTAATGATAAAAGTGAGCACAAACGGTATTGCAATGCGTTGAAACAAGGCCTAAGGTTCATACTTTCACTAGTGCAAGTTCTCTCAACAATAATAACATAATTGGATCATATAACTATCCCTCAACATGCAATAAAGAGTCACTCCAAAGTAACTAATAGCGGAGAACAAACGAAGAGATTATTGTAGGGTATGAAACCACCTCAAAGGTATTCTTTCGGATCGATCTATTCAAGAGTTCGTACTAGAATAACACCTTAAGACACATATCAACCAAAACCCTAATGTCACCTAGATACTCCAATGTCACCTCAAGTATCCATGGGTATGATTATACGATATGCATCACACAATCTCAGATTCATCTATTCAAACCAACACAAAGTACTTCAAAGAGTGCCCCAAAGTTTCTACCAGAGAGTCAAGACAAAAATGTGTGCCAACCCCTGTGCATAAGTTCACAAACGGAACACGCAAGTTGATCACCAAAACATACATCAAGTGGATCACGTGAATATCCCATGGTCACCACAGATAAGCACATGCAAGACATACATCAAGTGTTCTCAAATCCTTAAAGACTCAATCCGATAAGATAACTTTGAAGGGAAAACTCAATCCATTACAAGAGAGTAGAGGGGGAGAAACATCATAAGATCCAACTATAATAGCAAAGCTCGCGATACATCAACATCGTGCCAAATCAAGAACACGAGAGAGAGAGAGAGATCAAACACATAGCTACTGGTACATACCCTCAGCCCCGAGGGTGAACTACTCCCTCCTCGTCATGGAGAGCGCCGGGATGATGAAGATGGCCACCGGTGAGGGATCCCCCCTCCGGCAGGGTGCCGGAACAGGGTCCCGATTGGTTTTTGGTGGCTATAGAGGCTTGAGGCGGCGGAACTCCCGATCTATTGTGCTTCCCGATGTTTTTAGGGTATATGGACATATATAGGCGAAAGAAGTCGGTCAGGGGAGCCACGAGAGGCCCACGAGGGTGGGGGCGCGCCCAGGGGGTAGGGCGCGCCTCCCTGCCTCGTGGCTTCCTCGAAGCTTCCCTGACGTCTACCCCAAGTCTCCTGGATTGCTTCCGTTTCCAAAAATAACTCTCCCGAAGGTTTCATTCCGTTTTGACTCCATTTAATTTTCCTTTTCTTCGATACACTAAAATAGGCAAGAAAACAACAATTTGGGCTGGGCCTCCGGTTAATAGGTTAGTCCCAAAAATAATATAAAAATGTTTAGTAAAGACCATAAACATCCAAAACAGATAATATAATAGCATGAATACTTCGTAAATTATAGATACGTTGGAGACGTATCACATAGCCACCCGGAAGACCAAAACATGGCATCACCAACCCGCATTGCCGAGCTCAACAAGGAAAACATGGGCACTGTGAGAGAACCTACACGCGTGGAGAAGTAAATGCATGGCGGGACTGCCAGTGACAAAGCAACAATGGAGGAAAGACATGATGGGACTTAGACAGACCGGAGATCAAACTACGAGCTCCCACCACCCCAGAATGGCCTAGGCTGCTACAGAGGGGAACCTGAAGGAAATATGCCCTACAAGCAATAATAAAGTTGTTATTTATATTTCCTTATATCATGATAAATGTTTATTATTCATGCTAGAATTGTATTAACCGGAAACTTGATACATGTGTGGATACATAGACAACACAGTGTCCCTAGTAAGCCTCTACTAGACTAGCTCGTTAATCAAAGATGGTTAAGTTTCCTAACCATAGACATGTGTTGTCATTTGATGAACGGGATCACATCATTAGGATAATGATGTGATGGACAAGACCCATCCGTTAGCTTAGCATAATGATCGTTAAGTTTTATTGCTATTGCTTTCTTCATGTCATATACATATTCCTTTGACTATGAGATTATGCAACTCCCGGATACCGGAGGAATACCTTGTGTGCTATCAAATGTCACAACGTAACTGAGTGATTATAAATATACTCTACAGGTATCTCCGAAGGTGTTTGTTGGTTTGGCATAAATTGATATTAGGATTTGTCACTCCGAGTATCAGAGAGGTATCTCTGGGCCCTCTCGGTAATGCACATCATAATAAGCCTTGCAAGCAATGTGACTAATGAGTTAGTTGCGGGATGATGTATTACGGAATGAGTAAAGAGACTTGCCGGTAACGAGATTGAACTAGGTATGAAGATACCAACGATCTAATCTCGGGCAAGTAACATATCGATGACAAAGGGAATAATGTATGTTGTCATTACAGTACGGCCGATAAAGATCTTCGTAGAATATGTGGCCAATATGAGCATCCAGGTTCCGCTGTTGGTTATTGACCGGAGAGGTGTCTCTGTCATGTCTACATAGTTCTCGAACCCGTAGGGTCCGCACGCTTAACGTTCGATGACGATTTTGTATTATATGAGTTATGTGATTTGGAGACTGAATGTTGTTCGGAGTCCCGGATGAGATCACAGACATGATGAAGAGTCTCGAAATGGTCGAGATGTAAAGATTCATGTATAGGACGATGATATTCGGACACCGGAAGTGTTCTGGGGGTACCAGGTACATATCGGGTCACCGGAAGGGGTTCCGGGCATCCCCCCGGCAACTACATGGGCATAATGGACCAAGAAGGGGACAGACCAGCCCCTAGGGGGCTGGTGCGCCCCATGTAGGCCAAAATAGGGGGGAAGGAAAGAGGAGAAGAGGGCAATGAAGGGGAGGGATTTGGCCTCCCCCTTCCTTCTCTCCTCCCTCCTTCTTCCTTCCCCTCTGGATGAATATGGAAGGGGGGAGGCCGAATTGGGAGGCGCCCAAGTAGGATTCCTCATACTTGGGGCGCCCCCTTGGCTGCCTCTCCTCCCCTCCAACCTATATATATGAGGGGGGGGCACCGCTAGAACAGACAACATTGATTCCTAGCCGTGTGCAGCGCCCCCCCTCCACAGTTCACGCCTCCGGTCATATTCATGTAGTGCTTAGGCGAAGCCCTGCGCGGATCACTTCACCATCACCGCCACCATGCCGTTGTGCTGACGGAACTCTCCCTCAACACTTTGCTGGATCAAGAGCTCGAGGGACGTCATCGAGCTGAACGTGTGCAGAACTCGGAGGTGCCGTATGTTCGGTGCTTGATCGGTCGGAACGAGAAGAACTTCGACTACATCAACCATGTTGTCAAACGCTTCCACTTTTGGTCTACTAGGGTACGTGGAAATACTCTCCCCCTCTCGTTGCTATGCATCTCCTAGATAGATCTTGCGTGAGCGTAGGAAAAACTTTGAAATTGCATGTTATGTTTCCCAACAGTGGTATCAGAGCCAGATTTATGCGTAGATGATATGCACGAGTAGAACACAAAGAGTTGTGGGCGGTGATAGTCATACTGCATATCACCAACGTCTTATTTTGATTCGGCGGTATTGTTGAATGAAGTGGCCCGGACCAACCTTACATGACCACGTTCATGAGACCGGTTCCACCGACAGACATGCAACTAGTTTTGCATAAAGGTGGTTGGCGGATGTATGTTTCTCCAACTTTGATTGAATCGAATTTGACTACGGCCGGTCCTTGTTGAAGGTTAAAACAACAAACTTGATGAAACCCGTTGTGGTTTTGATGCGTAGGTAAGAACGGTTCTTGCTAGAAGCCCATAGCAGCCACGTAAAACTTGCAACAACAAAGTAGAGGACGTCCTACTTGTTTTTGCAGGGCATATTGTGATGTGATATGGTCAAGACATGATGTGATATACGATATTGTATGAGATGATCATGTTTTGTAGAAGTTATCCGCAACTGGCAGGAGCCTTATGGTTGTCGCTTTATTGTATGAAATGCAAACGCCATGTAATTGCTTTACTTTATCTCTATGCATTAGCGATAGTTGTAGAAGCAATAGTTGGCGAGACGAACACGACGCAACGATGGAGATCAAGGTGTCGAGCCGGTGACGATGAAGATCATGATGATGCTTTGGAGATGGAGATCAAAAGCACAAGATGATGATGGCCACATCATGTCACATATTTTGATTGCATATGATGTTTATCTTTTATGCATCTTATTTTGCTTAGCATGGCGGTAGCATTATAAGATGACCCCTTACTAAAATTTCAAGGTATAAGTGTTCTCCCTGAGTATGCACCGTTGCGACAGTTCGTCGTGCTGAGACACCACGTGATGATCGGGTGTGATAAGCTCTACGCTCACATACAACGGGTCCAAGACAATTTTGCACATGCGGAATACTCAGGTTAAACTTGACGAGCCTAGCATGTACAGACATGGCCTCGGAACAATGGAGACCGAAAAGTCGAATGTGAATCATATAGTAGATATGATCAACATAGAGATGTTCACCATTGAAGACTACTCCATCTCATGTGATGATCGGACATGGTTTAGTTGATTTTGATCACGTATCTCTTAGATGACTTGAGGGATGTCTATTTAACTGGGAGTTCTTAAGCAATATGATTAATTGAACTTAATTTATCATGAACTTAGTCCTAATAGTATTTGCATATCTATGTTGTAGAACAATAGCTCGCGTATAGCTCCCTTATTTTATTTTTGATATGTTCCTAGAGAAAACTAAGTTGAAAGATGATAGTAGCAATGATGCGGACTGGGTCCGTGATCGGAGGATTATCCTCATTGCTGCACATAAGAATTATGTCCTTGATGCACCACTAGGTGACGAACCTGTTGCAGGATCAGATGCAGACGTTATGAATGTTTTGCAAGCTCGGTATGATGACTACTTGATAGTTTAGTGCACCATGCTTTACGGCTTAGAACCGGGACTTCAAAAATGTTTTGAACGCCATGGAGCATATGAGATGTTCCAAGAGCTGAAATGATATTCCAGACTCATGCCCGTGTTAAGAGGTATGAGACCTCCGACAAGTACTTTGCCTACAAGTTGGAGGAGAATAGCTCAGCTAGTGAGCATGTGCTTAGAATGTCTGGGTACTACAATCGCTCGAATCAAGTGGGAGTTGATCTTCCAGATAAGATAGTGATTGACAGAGTTCTCTAGTCACTATCACCAAGTTACTAGAACTTCGTCATGAACTATAATATGGAAGGGATGATGAAAACGATTCCCAAGCTCTTCGCGATGCTGAAATCGGCAAAGGTAGAAATCAAGAAATAGCATCAAGTGTTGATGGTTAACAATACCACTAGTTTCAAGAAAAAAGGCAAGGGAAAGAAAGGGAACTTCAAGAAAAATGACAAGCAAGTTGCCACTCCCGTGAAGAAGCCCAAAGCTAGACCTAAGCCTGAAACTGAGTGCTTCTACTGCAAAGGGAATTGTCACTGGAAGCGGAACTGCCCCAAATACTTGTCGGATAAGAAGGATGGCAAACTGAACAAAGGTATATTTGATATACATGTTATTGATGTGTACTTTACTAGTGTTCGTAGTAGCCTGTGGGTATTTGATACCGGTTCAGTTGCTAAGATTAGTAACTCGAAACAGGATTTGTAGAATGAACATAGACTAGTTAAGGATGAAGTGACGATGTGTGTTGGAAGTGATTTGAAGGTTGATACGATCACCATCGCACAGTCCCTCTACCTTTGGGATTAGTGTTGAACCTAAATAAATGTTATCTGGTGTTTGCGTTGAGCATGAATATGATTGGATCATGTTTATTGCAATACGGTTATTCATTTAAGTCAGAGAATAATTGTTGTTCTGTTTACATGAATAAAACCTTCTATGGTCATACACCCAAAGTGAATGGTTTATTGAATCTCGATTGTAGCGATACACATATTCATAATAGTGATACCAAAAGATGCAAACTTGATACTGATAGTGCAACATATTTGTGGCACTGCCGTTTAGGTTATATTGGTGTAAAGCGCATGAAAAAACTCCATGCAGATGGGATTTTGGAATTATTTGATACTTGCGAACCATGCCTCATGGGCAAGATGATTAAAACTCCGTTCTTTGGAACAATGGAGCAAGCTAATGACTTATTGGAAATAATACATACCAATGTATGCGGTCTGATGGGTGTTGAAGCTCGCGACGGGTATCATTATTTTCTGACCTTCATAGATGATTTGAGAAAATATGGGTATATCTACTTGATGAAACACAAGTCTGAAACATTTGAAAAGTTCAAAGAATTTCAGAGTAAAGTAGAGAATCATCGTAACAAGAAAATAAAGTTTCTACGATCTGATCGCGGAGGCAAATATTTGAGTTACGAGTTTGGCCTTCATTTAAAACAATGTGGAATAGTTTCACAACTCACGCCACCTGGAACACCACAGCATAATGGTGTGTCCGAACATCGTAACCGTACTTTATTAGATATGGTATGATCTATGATGTCTCTGATAACCCACAAGTATAGGGGATCGCAACAGTTTTTGAGGGTAGAGCATTCAACCCAAATTTATAGATTCGACACAAGGGGAGCCAAAGAATATTTGAAGGTATTAGCAGCTGAGTTGTCAATTCAACCACACCTGGAGATTAATTATCTGCAGCAAGGTGATCAGTAGCAAAGTAGTTTGATAGTTTTGATAGTAGTGACAGCAGCAACGGTAACAGTAAGAGTGATAGCAGTAATTTTGTAGCAAGTGTAACAGTGATGATAGCAGTAGTAACTTAGCAGAAAAAATATAAGATAAATTCGTAGGCAGTGGATCGGTGACTTGTTGGATGATATTCATCATGTGACATTTATAACCTAGGGCGATACGACACTAGCTCCAGTTCATCGATATAATGTAGGCATGTATTCCGTAAATAGTCATACGTGCTTTATTAAAAGAACTTGCATGACATATTTTGTCCTACCCTCCCATGGTAGCGGGGTCCATATTGGAAACTAAGGGATATTAAGGCCTCCTTTTAATAGACAACCGGAACAAAGTATTAACACATAGTGAATAGATGAACTCCTCAAACTATGGTCATCACCGAGAGTGGGCCCAGTTATTGTCACTCCGGGGTTGTCGGATCATAACACGTAGTAGGTGACTATAACTTGCAAGATCGGATCTAAAACATGGATATAATGATGAATTCATAAACGGTTCAGATCTGAGTTCATGGCACCCGGGCCCAAAGTGACAAGCATTAAGCATAGCAAAGTCATAGCAACATCAATCTAAGAACATAGTGGATACTAGGGATCAGGCCCTAACAAAACTAACTCGATTACATGATGAATCTCATCCAACTCCTCACCGACCAGCGAGCCTACGAAGGAATTACTCACTCCCGGTGGGGAGCATCATGGAATTGGCGATGGAGATGGGTTGGTGATGACGAAGAATGAAGATCCCCCTCTCCGGAGCCCCAAACGGACTCCAGATCTGCCGTCCCGAGGAAGAACAGGGCTTGGCGGCAGCTCCGTCTCGTGGAACGCGATAATTCTTTCTCCCAGATTTTTTTGGAATAATGTGATTTTATAGTATCAGGCGGTCGTCAGCGGGGCCACCAGGTGGGTACAACCCACCTTGGCGCGACAGGAGAGGGGGGCGCGCCCTGGTGGGTTGTGCCCACCCAGGGGCCTCTCTCTGGTAGGTATTGGCTCCAGTATTTCTCTTTTATTCCATAAAAATTCCTTGCAAAGTTTCGCTTCATTCCGAGAACTTCTATTTCTGCACAAAAACAACACCATGGTAGTTCTGCTGAAAACAACGTCAGTCCGGGGTTAGTTTCATTCAAATCATGCAAATTAGAGTCCAAAACAAGAGGAAAGCGTGAGAAAAAGTAGATACATTGGAGACGTATCAACTCCCCCAAGCTTAAACCTTTTCTTGTCCTCAAGCAATTCAGTTGATAAACTGAAAGTAAGAACGAAAATCTTTTATGAACTCCTTTGCTCTTGTTTGCGTAAATAAGCTTAAACAGCACCCAGGTTTTCAGACATTATAACTATCCATGTCGACAATAACACTTCAAGATTATATTAACTCATAACAATAACATAATCAGCTAGCGAGCGATAATAAGAGATCTCAAACAGCAACACGGTGTCAAAACAACCATGATATAATATGACAATAGTGGTATTTCGCTAGCCCTTTCTGAGACCGCAAAACATAAATGTAGAGCACCTCCAAAGTTCAAGCAGCGACTAAACATTGTAATTCATGGTAGAAAAGATCCAGTCATGATGCACCCAACATTAGCTACACAGAATGTATAAATCATGACAGCTGTGCTCCCTCGGTTTCTGGCGCTTGTTTTAGAAGGTGATGACACTACATAAAAGTAAATAGAATGTCCCTTCGTAGAGGGAAGTAGTGATTTGCAGAGGTGCCAGAGCTCAATTTTTAAAACAGAGATAAATGATATTTTGAGACATGCACCCTTCTTATTCACTTCACAACCATCAGTTATCAACATCTTCCATGCTAAGAACGCTAGTGGCGGTTCCCAAGCGATAAAAGTAAAGGTTTTGACTCCATTGGGAGTTATTGTTTGATTATTCAAAAGATGGACTCTTTTTCATATTTGCAGTTTGGGACTGGGCATCCCTATTACCACCCGTTTTTCTCGTGCGATGGCGAGTGAATAAACACTCGACCTGAGAATAACCCGCTTAGCACGGAAGATATCGACCACCTCCTGTCATTCCATGAACGATCCAGGCACACAAAAAGGATAATTTTTAGAAGTTTTTTAGAGGTGGCACATGCAAATTTACTTAGGACGGCAGGGTAATACCGTATATAGGTAGGTATGGTGGACACATCTAGAATAACTTTGGTTTCAAGGTTTTTGATGTACAAGCAGAGTTCCCACTTAGTACAGGCGAAGGCTAGCAATTAGATTGAGAAGCGGACAGCTAGAGAGCAACAACGATCATAACCATGCATTATGCATAAGTAACATTGGACACTAGCATGAGTAGGATATGAACACCATGAACATAAATATCATAGAGGCTATGTTGGTTTTGATTCAACTACGTGCATGAACATGTGCCAAGTCAAGCCACTCGAACATTCAGAGGAGGATACCATATCATCATACTACATCACAATCATTTTAACGCTATGTTGATATCCAAGATAAATCATTATCAACTCCCAGCTACTTATGCATGGCATGAGAAACTATAATCTCTAATTGTCATTGCAAACATGTTTAATCATAAGGGGCTGAAGCATGGATACTTGGTTAAACATATTTACACAAATAGAACAAGTCGAGTTCATACCAGTTTCTCTTTGCCACGGCCAGTTCATCGAATATCATCATTATTGCCTGTCACTTACACGACCGAATGATATGAAAATACTAATAGTGCAAGAGTGCCGTGGACTAAGCTGGAATCTGCAAACATTTATTCAACACGAGAAAACAAGGTAAAATGTGCTCTTTATTAGTTCAACAGTTATTCAAATGAGAGCCACTCAACATTTTCATCGTGGTCTTCTCCTCGGTAAGACTCGAATAAAAGGAAAAGAAATTCAGAGAAACACATTGAAATATTTTTGGAGTTTTTATTTTTCTTGAACAAGCAAATAAAAAGGGAAAAGCAAAAATGAGAGAAACTATTTACACGGGAAAGCTCCCAACAAGCAAAAGAAGAACAAGGAAATCTTTTTGGGTTTTCTCTTTTTAGTTCTACTACTAAGCATGGATAGAAAGTAAACTACTACACACAAGAAGAAAGCAAGAAAATAAATCTAAGCATGGATCATACAATGAAAAAGTGTGAACACCGACAAATAGAATGATATGTGTGAATATGAATATAATGGGAACACGTACTCCCCCAAGCTTAGGCTTTTGGCCTAACTTGGTAGTCGATCAGTAGCCTGGAGGGTAGTAGTCGGCGTGGTAGCTCATAGAGGCTCTCGGTGCGGATGCCTCAGCACGCCGTGCCGCCACCACTGCTGTGTTGTGAGCTCGGGCCCCGCTCTCAAGAACAAAATATCTTCCTCTGCTGTGATAGTCAAAAAGAGTAGGCGCATGCAAATATGTGTGCACAACAGATGATTGGTTAAACAACAGATTATAAGTGAAGTCATGAATCTTTCCTTTAAGGATTTTATGCTCTTTTAAAGCATCAAAATCTAAATACCGAGTGGGTAGGATAGAATCAAAGGGCAAAGGTGAAACACCCAGCCCTCGTGCTAGACGTGTGGCATAAATTCCATCATAGAACCAGCCATTGTTAGCATTATGCTGAAGTCTGCGTGCAACAATCGCTCCAAGGTTATAATTCCTTTCACCCGTGAGACCGGTGTGAATGAGGCTCAAGTCTGGCGCACAAAGTATGCTACAGTCTTGCTTGCCTACTATGCATTTCCCGTTAAATAATGAAAATTGCTGAATTGCGGGAAAGTGAATTCTCTTTATTCTTCCTTGTCTCACTCCCCTATTTTCACCGTAACAAAGGCTAGTCAAGAAAGACTCATACTCAGCCGTTGGTGGCTCATCAAGCGAACCCCAAGATGGAAGTTTGCAATGGTAAGCAAAATTCTCTAATGGAATAGTAAATGGATTATCACAAAGCATAAATGACACCCTAGACTCACGTGGAAAATATTTAAATCCTTTGACAAACGATTCAGTGAGAAGTTGGCGTTGTTCACACTTATCTGAAAGGTAGGGACCGAGACCGGCATTGTGAACATATTGCTCAAATTCCTCCTTAATGCCCACTCGCATCATATACTCATCGCAAGGCCATAAGCATGTTTTGGTAGCGGCACTTCGTGTGGAACTTTCACTTGGTTCAACATAAGACCGGCGAGCAAAACTGTCACTAGAAGATGCCCCCGAGGATCGTCTCCTCGAAGAACTCCTTCCAAATAGGTTCATCATGTCCGCGTACAATTTTTCCTATGAACAAAAATCTGAATTATTAGTCCACAAGATTTTCTCAACAAAACTTCACAGAATTGATAGCAACTACTCATAGGGATACATAGAGGCTATAGCAATCATTCAAACTACTTAGAACACTAAGAATTTCAACATCCAAGCTCATCTACAGCAGCACCAAGAGTAGCTAATTATTCAAAGTATAAACCACTAAAACAAAATCTAATTGGACAAACGGTGGAGTCACATACCAAGCAACAATCCTCCAAAACAGTTTCGGAAACGGAGCTTCGAGCAAAGAGATCGAAATCCGCGGGTTTGAGCTCAAGAACATGGGAGAGAGAGAGAGCAATGGTGATTTTTTTCTAGAGGTAAGTGATGATGTGGGCTAAAGAGATAAGTGAGGGGGCCCATGTGGGGACCACAACCCACCAGGGCGCGCCTGGGGGTGCTGGCGCGCCCAGGTGGGTTGTGCCCACCTGGTGCACCTCCCTCTGGTATTATTTGCACCAAAAATTCAGAAAAATTGTATAAAATTTTCAGGGCTTTCTGAGAACTTTTATTTTTGGGTCATTTTTTATTGCACGGGAAATTCAGAAAACAAACTAAACATGGCATTTTATTTTATTTAACTAATAAAAACAGAGAATAAAAAGTAGGGACAGAAAGTAGTGCTTACTAAATTCATCAACTTCATACCGCTCAAAAATGATTCATTAATAAGGTTGATCAGGTCTTATTAACAACCACTTTTGATTAGCATGAAACCGAAGAACTTTCGTAAATCACTAAGTTACCTCAATGGGGATATGAATGTCCCCAACAATAAGCATTTCATATTTCTTTTTGACAGTAGGGAGAGGTATTTGAAAACCTCCAATAGTGATTGTCAGAGATTTTTCTACAACATTAATACCATTCACTTGGAATTGTTTCTTCGAAAACTGCACTGTATGCTCATTACCATTAATATGAAAAGTGACCTTGCTTTTATTGCAATCAATAACAGCCCCTGTAGTATTCAAGAAGGGTCTACCAAGGATAATCGACATGTTGTCTTCCTCGGGCATCTCAAGTATAACAAAGTGAGTCAAAATAGTAACATTAGCAACAACAACGGGCACATCCTCACAGACACCGATAGGTATGGCAGTTGATTTGTCAGCCATTCGCAAAGATATTTCAGTAGGTGTGAGTTTATTCAAGTCAAGTCTTTTATATAAAGAGAAAGGCATAACACTAACACCAGCTCCTAAGTCACACAAAGCAGTTTTCACATAATTCTTTTTGATGGAGCAAGGTATAGTTGGTATACCCGGATCTCCAAGTTTTTTAGGTACTCCATCTTTGAAAGTATAATTAGCAAGCATAGTGGGGATTTCAGCTTCTGGTATTTTTCTCTTATTAGTGATGATGTCTTTCATATACTTTGCATAAGGAGGCATTTTCAAGATATCAGTCAAGCGAGTACGCAAAAAGACTGGCCTCAGCATTTCAACAAAGCATTCAAATTCTTCATCATCATTCTTTTTAGTTGACTTTGGTGGAAAAGGCATAGGTTTTTGAACCCACGGTTCTCTTTCTTTACCGTGTTTTCTAGAAATGAATTCTCTTTTATCATACCTTTTATTCTTAGGTTGTAGGTTATCAAGATCAACAGGAGGTTCTATTTCAACATCATTATCTGGTTCTTTTTCATTATTTGGTTGGGTATCTTCATGAACATCAGCATTATCTTTTTCATTATCACTAGGTGGATGTTCATTACCAGATTGAGTTTCAGCATCAGAGATAGAAGTTTCATTTTCATTATTAGGAGGTTTTTCTATTTCAGGTTCACTAGAAGCATGCAAAGTCCTATCATTTTTCTTTTTCTTCTTTCCAGAAGGACTAGGTGCACTAGTTTTCTTTCTTTGTGAATCTTGTTCAATTCTTTTTGGGTGTCCTTCAGGATAAAGTGGTTCCTGAGTCATTTTACCTCCTCTAGTTGCAACTCTAACAACAAAGTCATGCATATTATTATTCATTTCATCAAGCAAATCTCTTTGTGATTTAGCAACTTGTTCTAACTGGGTTTGTACCATAGAAGCATGTTTTCCAACTCCTCTAACATCATTTAAAATTCTAAATAACAAGTCACTCAAGCGAGCAATCATATCAGAGTTGTATTTCAATTGTTTCATAACATTTGCATTGAAGTGATCTTGTTTTCTAATATAGTTTTCAAACTCATAAAGGCATTGACTAGGGTGCATATTGTGAGGATTATCATTATCATTGAACTTCATTAGAGAATTTACCTCTACCACCTTAGGCAGTGGTGGTGTATTAAGCCCATGTATTTCTTCAATAGGAGGTAAATTTCTAACATCCTCAGCTTTACTACCTTTTTCCTTCATAGATTTCTTTGCCTCTTGCATATCTTTAGGACTGAGATATAATATACCCCTCTTCTTTGGAGTGGGTTTAGCCGGTTGTTCAGGAAGAGTTCAATCATCATAATTTTTCAATATGTTATTCAATAATTCATCAGCTTGAGCAATAGTTCGCTCCCTAAAAACACAACCAGCACAACTATCTAGGAAGTCCCTAGAAGCATCGGTTAGTCCATTATAGAAGATATCAAGTATTTCATTTTTCTTAAGAGGATGATCAGGCAAAGCATTAAGTAACTGGCAAAGCCTCCCCCAATCTTGTGGGAGACTCTCTTCTTTAGTTTGCGCAAAGTTAAATATTTCCTGCAAGGCAGGTTGTTTCTTATGAGCAGGAAAATATTTTTCAGAGAAGTAATAAATCATATCCTGGGGACTACGCACACAACCAGGAGCAAGAGTATTGTACCAAGCTTTAGCATCACCCTTTAATGAGAAAGGAAATAATTTGAGAATAAAGTAATAGCGAGTTTTCTCATCATGAGTAAAAAGGGTGGCTATATCATTCAACTTAGTAAGATGTGCCACAACAGTTTCAGTTTCATAACCATGGAAAGGATCAGATTCAACCAAAGTAATTAACTCTGGGTCGACAGAGAATTCATAATCCTTGTCATAAATAAAGATAGGTGAAGTAACAAACTTAGGATCATACTTCATTCTAGCATTCAGAGATTTTTCTTTATACTTGCATAGTAATTTCTCTAGATCATCTCTATCCTTACAAGCAAGAATATCTCAAGTTGTATCCTCATTCATAACATAACCTTCCGGTACCTTAGGCAATTCATATCTACGAAGGCTAGTTCTAGCAGGTGTTTCAGGAGTTTCAGGTTCAAGCTCATCATCAGATTCAACAACATCATGTTGTATTACTCTAGCAATTTGTTCATCAAGAAATTCACCAAGTGGCACATCATCATTATCAAGCAAGGTACTAGCATCATCATAAGCATTATTCATAGCAGAAGTAGCATCATCAATAACTTGCGACATATTAGAATTGATAACATGTGGTGGTGTGTAACATCCCAAATTTTCAATTTGGAATGTTATACATAGGTCATTCATGCATATCATATTTTATTGCATTTTCGTTTTGCGATCCTAGAAATTCTAAGCAACTCAAGGACCCACGGAGAGAGTTGGGGATTTCACGTTTTTCATATTTGAATTTTATCAAATATTGAAACAAGGATCACTTTGGTTTTAATTATTTTTCTCTCCGAAATATTTCGTATTAAAATATATGAGAGGAGATAATATGACTTCTCCAAAAATAAGGAATTATTAGAGGGAAGATATTAAAATAAATAAATAAATTATATTTGGATTTTATCGCAATTTTATTTGAATTAGGAAAATTATGCGTTTTTCAAAATTGCATTAGAGGTCCAAATAAATGTTCACTTTGTCCGGGATATTATTAGAGGACCGTGAAAATTTATTTCAGGATTTTTGGAGTCCGTTTAATATTTCTTTTACTTTTTTTTCTTCGTCAGGTTAAAAAAAAGGTTACCGACCTAACCGGGCCGTGTCCAACCTGGACTCCGACCCGGCCGGCCTTTATAAGCCGCCCCGCCAGCCCCGCCGAAACCCTAGCCAGCCACGGCGCCCCGCCTCAACTTCCATGCCGCGCCGCCGCCGCCAGCCGCCGCCGCCG
>NC_057805.1:517961736-517992274 GCF_018294505.1 Triticum aestivum
CCGCCAACCCCGCCGGAGCCGCCGCCGATCCCGCCAGACCTCGCCGAGGTAGCCGCCCGCCGCCGCCGGTTTTCGAGAGAAAACCGTTCGGTTTTTCTTTCGAAACCCTAGATCTCGTTTTTTATTTTAAATCGGTTTTTTTCGGTTCGGTTAAATAGCAGACGTTCGTCCATACGTTCGTTTTAACGACCGCCGTTCATCCATTAGCCGCAGACAGCGAACGTTTGTTCGTTAGCCTATTCGTCAGTTTTTCTTTTTCCAGGGTTTTTCGCGATTATTTTCGATTGCGATTTCTGCCCTAATCTTCGATCTAGTATAACTTTTCGCTCGTTCATCCAAATCAGGTGAAACAAGCGCCTAGATCGTCGTCTCGAAGACCTCTTCCTGTTTAACCAACTTGAACAAGATTTTGGTACTGAAAATTTGACTTTAGCCCAGATTAGTAATTGGATCTTGTTTCTTTCGCAATTTGAGTTTCGTTGCTCCGTTTGATTTGATTCGTTTTGCAAACCGGAGTTCTTCAGTTGAACTTTCTGGTTAGATCTTCTTATTTGAGATTTACCCGTGCATCTTTGCTTGATTGCTTATGTATGCTATTGTTTGTTTGCGATAGAATTCCCGGAGTGTGAAGCGTGCTACTACGAGTCTCTAGAATTTGCAGATCGTTAGCAAGGCAAGTAAGACATTGATCATACCCCTTTATTACCCAGTTTTTATGCATTAATTACGACCCTCACACATTGCATGAGTAGGATCTCTTAACATGTGGGTTCGGGAAGTTGTTGATGATGTAGAACCTATTACCTGTTTTATTATCAAACCCTTGGGAGTTACTTCTACGTTGTGCTTATATTACCATGCCATGCTCGTAGACATGGATTGGGTTTGAGTGTATCCATGACAGATGTGAGATTGTTAATTAATGGTTCAACCTAAGGTGGCAACTTTAATACACATCTGGGTGGATTGCTTGTGGGCACCTGGAGAATCCAGTGTTATCCTAGGATATCCCGGAGTACCCGTGTGATCATCCTACGGTCCGCCACCCAGGGTCAAAGGGATCATAAGATTATTCATGCTAGAAACTTCCGTGTGCAGCCACAAGCCATTATGGGCTCTGGCATAGTTGAGTATGTTGTGGACCTCTTTCAGTGGTGGGCTAGCAGATGTAGAGGGAAAGTAGGTGTAACTGTCCACCCAGAGTAAAGAGTTAATGCTTCTGAAAGACTGTGTCTCGGTCATCCGTTTCTCAAACACCATGTAGTGCGAGAAATCCAACGGAGGAGATCGAGTCTTGTGGGGAAAAGTGCGCAAACCTCTGCAGAGTGTATAAACTAATCATGGTTAGCTGTGTCCCCGGTTATGGACATCTTGAGTATCTGGTACTTGAATTATTGATTTTATCTTATCACTCTAAATAAATTTTGTTGGGTTGTTAATGATTACTTTAATTGGGATTGAGTTGGAGGAACCTTCTCAATGATGTTTCAACCACCCTGATAGTTAAATAAAATTTATTCCTTTGTTGTAGGGAAAAATTGGCTTTTCGCAAAACAATATAACCTTAGAGCCTCCACCAGCCTTATATGCATGTAGTGATAGCATTTATCTGTTCATTGCTCTACTGTGTTATATTGCCAGCATATTCCATGTGCTGACCCTTTTTCGGGCTGCAACATATCATGTTGCAGACTTTTCAGACGATGTGTAAGGTGCCATAGGTCATTTGTCATGCGCTCAGCTATGCCGTTGGAGTTGATGGACTCACCTTATCTTCCAAGCCTTCCGCTATTATCGTATTTAGATGGCCTTAAGCCATATTTATTGTAATAAGTTATCTTTTGGAGACATTCGATGTAATAAGTGTGTGATTCTACTCTGTTATAAATCCTTCGAGTACTGTGTGTGTCAGCATTACCGATCCAGGGATGACACTGAACACAGAGACTTGACCGTCTGAGGTCGGGTCGCCACATGGTGTTGCAAGTTTACTCAAAACAGAAGGTGAATCTAAAGCTGAACGGGATGGCAGTTCCTTACCCCCCCCCCCCTCGTCGTCGAGGGAAATATCTTAGTCTTTGGATCCTTCAGATTCTTCATAGTGACAATATGATAATAATCCCAAGTGACTCAAAAAATATTGCTATGCTCCCCGGCAACAGCGCCTGAAAAAGGTCTTAATAACGCACAAGTATAGGGGATCGCAACAGTTTTCGAGGGTAGAGTATTCAACCCAAATTTATAGATTTGACACAAGGGGAGCCAAAGAATATTTGAAGGTATTAGCAGCTGAGTCGTCAATTAAACCACACTAGGAGATTAATTATCTGCAGCAAGGTGATCAGTAGCAAAGTAGTTTGATAGTTTTGATAGTAGTGACAATAGCGACGTAAGAGTAACAATGATAGCAGTAAATTTGTAGCAAGTGTAACAATGATGATAGTAGTAGTAACTTAGCAGAAACAATATACGATAAATTCGTAGGCATTGGATCGGTAACTTGTTGGATGATATTAATCATGTGACAGTTATAACCTAGGGCGATACGGCACTAGCTCCAGTTCATCGATATAATGTAGGCATGTATTCCATAAATAGGCATACGTGCTTTATTAAAAGAACTTGCATCACATCTTTTGTCCTACCCTCCCGTGGCAGCGCGGTCCATATTGGAAACTAAGGGATATTAAGGCCTCCTTTTAATAGAGTACCGGAACAAAGCATTATCACATAGTGAATACATGAACTCCTCAAACTACGGTCATCACCGAGAGTGGGCCCAGTTGTTGTCACTCCGGGGTTGTCGGATCATAATGATACGTCCATTTTGCATCATGCTTTGATATTGATATTTATTGCATTATGGGCTGTTATTACACATTATGTCACAATACTTATGCCTTTTCTCTCTTAGTTTACAAGGTTTACATGAAGAGGGAGAATGCCGGCAACTGGAATTCTGGGCTGGCAAAGGAGCAAATATTAGAGACCTATTCTGCACAACTCCAAAAGTCCTAAAACTCCATGGAAGTTATTTTTGGAATTTATAAGAAATACTGAGCAAAGAAAATACCAGAGGGGGCCCACACCCTGGCCACGAGGGTGGGGGGCGCGCCCTACCCCCCTGGGCGCGCCCCCCTGCCTCGTGGGCCCCCTGGCAGGCCTCCGGTGTCCATCTTCTGCTATATGAAGTCTTTTACCCTGGAAAAATTCATAAGCAAGCTTTCGGGAAGAAACTCCGCCGCCACAAGGCGGAACCTTGGCGGAACTAATCTAGGGCTCCGGCGGAGCTGTTCTGCCGGGGAAACATCCCTCCGGGAGGGGGAAATCATTGCCATCGTCATCACCATCGATCCTCTCATCGGGAGGGGGCCAATCTCCATCAACATCTTCACCAGTACCATCTCCTCTCAAATCCTAGTTCATCTCTTGTATCAGATCTTTGTATCAAAACCTCAGATTGGTACCTGTGGGTTGCTAGTAGTGTTGATTACTCCTTGTAGTTGATGCTAGTTGGTTGATTCGGTGGAAGATTTTATGTTCAGATCCTTAATGCATATTAATACCCCTCTTATCGTGGAATTGTCATGGCAGATGTCCTAGGGTGAGGACTTAGTCGTGAGGCCAGCGCATCTATGTAGTAGCTTGAGAAGGGTTGAGCGGAATCGAGAGACGCAACACAAGACGAGGATTTACACAGCTTCGGGCCCCGGGAAACATCATCCGGTAACAACCCTACATGCTGTTTGAGGCTGGGTCTCATTATGATCACAGGAGAGTCGCCGGGAACCGGCTCTCGGTGTCTAGCCCTAGAGATTGTTTCTTGTCCCTCTTGGGGTGCCCTGCCCCTCCTTATATAAGTTGAAGGGGCGGGTTACATGTGGAGTCCTATTAGGATTAGGACTAGTCTATTACAAGTGGAATCCTAGTCTGCCCCCTTAAGGGAAAACTCCTTATGCCTTTCCTCATAAACCGGCCCACCATAACATGAGCCGGCCTTCTGGGCCTTGGGCCTAGTCTTCTACCTGACCCGCCGTTAGGGCCATCCTTGAGTCGCCCACCTTGTGAGTCGCCACCACGACGGGTTACCAATGAAAACGCCAAGCCCGGCAAGGTCATACTTCCGGCCGGGTCATACCGCGGGGTATATCCCCGACATTAGCCTCCAGTTTAATTTGGATTTATGCATGTTAAACTGATCCTGTAAAATAAATACAAGAACAAACTTGATAGGTTGTGCTCCGGGTTAAATATTTTCCTGAACCGGCACCTGATCATCTTTAAGTCCTTGTCATTTCCTCCTGGATGCCTACTCAAGATCTTATAGCAAATCTCCTTTAACTGATATGTCCAAACCTTGCCAATGCAAAAAAATCCAGGCACTTCTTGTAAAAATTCCGGGTCAATAGGCCAGCTTCATAACCAATTTGCTGATATTGGCTCTTGTAGAGAAATATTATAAGAAATAATCCATTTGAGTCGGCCTTCAATGCTCTGACTTGACAAAAATATTGGTCTTCAAATATTCAACTGATATTCAACCGGCTTAAAGATGTAGATCTTGCCGATTTATGACTGCCAAAATTGTCGGGTTATTAACAAATGATGCCGGGTCATGTAGCTGATGCCGGGTTAATCTTAAGATGACGCCGGGTCATAAACTTTGTAGATTTCTCTGATAATAATATAATACCAGATTTGCTCAAAACTGAGAACTTGAAGTTATTCCTCTCTTATATGCATATCATCTGTAGCCCCCAAGTGCCGGGTTGTCATGCTTGCAGCAACCTGGGACTTGTAATTGCCTTATGCTTACGAAAACTTCAACCAGTGTAGCCCCCAAGGGCCGGGTCATTATGCAATAATGAGCAGGGACTTTGTAGATATAACCATGTAAATTCGAACAGCAACGTGTAGCCCCCAAGGGCCGGCTTAGTAAGATAATACTGAGCTGGGACTTTGTATATAATTTATTGATAATAACATCATATAATACAATCTCCACCATGGGGCTTGAACCCACGTCCACAAGGTTAAAAGTTTTGTACTCTACCAACTGAATAGTGGACAGTTCGATATAATGTTAATGCTTGTGTACCTTGAACTTTTGACAGGACCAATTGGTAGCCCCCAAGGGCCGGCTCATTTAGAATGTGATGAGTCGGGTCTTCAATAAGTTGAGCAAAAAATGACTTTGCATTAGCCCCCAAGTGCCATGGTACATGCTGGCAGTGACATGGGACTTGCATATTCGATGTAATATCAAATTGAATAATGTAGCCCCCAAGTGCCGGGTTGTAAGCCTGCAGCGACTTGGGACTATTCCTTCCATTGTAGAATAAATCATATACATTGATAAAATAATAGCCATTGCGCCACAGCGACTTTGAATACCTCATTTGTTGATAATTAACTCCGAAGTTTAAATACTCGGCGGCTCTTGGTTGATGACGATTTAATACGCCTCCATTGTAAGCCGGAATTTGTACAACCCGGCGGCTTATAGCCTTTGAGAAAATCAAGAATTGATAACCCTTTTGAGACACCAATTTCCATCTTTGATGATGGGCTTGAATTTAATCATTTATGTAAGTCATAGCTCTGTAAATCCTGGAGAGTTTAAACAACATATGCCCTGGCGACTTAACGTCAAAAACCAGGGCGGGTAACCACCCAAATGTAGTCTTATCCTGCACATAATTAGATCACAAGATCCCTGTGATATTGAATTTTCACCGATGGTTTATGTGACCTGTGCAGTAAGGGTGATAACCCAATCTTTAGAAATCAAGACTTCCAAATGTTTATGATTGTCATATGATGGCGACTTATCATCCAAAATCAAACCGGGTTAAATGGCAACCACTCATATACACTTTAGATATGATCAAAAGAGCTTCAAATAAAATCCAAAAATTGTTTGCAAAAAGAGACTTCAAAAAAAATTGAGGCTTCTGATTCGAATACGATCAGAAAACCGTCCCAAAGGGGTTAAGCTAAGATTCGAATACGATCATATAGCCCCTAGTGGCTTTGGCGTTGCCGATCAAGAGGGTACCGACAGCTATGTTCTCTTTGGTTCGAATACGACCTATGTTCGAACAGGAAGCCCCCAAATGACTTTAAGGATTGTTTAACGACGCTGATTCGAATACGATCCATGTCGGTTCCCAAAAGGGGTTGAGCTATGATTCGAATACGATCAAGAAGCCCCATAGTGAGCTCCGCAGTGTGCCGATCAAGAGGGTACCGACAGCTATGTTCTCTTTGGTTCGAATACTGTCAGGACCGGATTTTCGGGATATTAATTTTCCAGAAAATGGCCCTTGTGCTCACCAGCCCCAGGATTAGTGTTAGCTAATGAGGCACTAACTTGATACAGAAATTCCAAGCAGAGTACAAAATATGTAGTACAAGACCATTGTGGCGTATGAGTACAACACTTGGTTTCTAGTGGTTGATGGCGGAAGCGGTTTGTGGTTCATCTGCGTCTATGGGACTCCATTTCCCACAAGAACAGCTGACCAGGATAACTCCTATCTTCGCGAGGCTGCTATCATCATTGCGTAGGTTCCGGGGCTGTCATCGCAACGCTCTCTCCAAGCGAGAAATCTGGCCAAGACAATAGCCCGGGACAAGCCAGTGAGTACGTTTGAATGTACTCGCAAACATTAAGAACACGGGTATAATATAACAATGGATAATCATGCTCCGAAATATTCTATGATCATGACGACTGTCACGAAATAAACGAAGAAAAACATGATGCACACATGCGGGTAAAATATGAATATGCAATACGGGAGTAGGAATAGAATGCGCCGATCGAGTGTCTGAAGCGACGCCTCGAAAGGATAATAAGATAAATCATGCCTCAGTCCGGCATCTGAGCGACACCACATAAAGGGCTTATAAAAAATAAATAACAAGCATGCCGCAGTCAGGCGTCTGAGCGACACCACATAAAGGGCTTATAAAGAATAAATAAATAACAAGCATGCCGCAGTCGGGCGTCTGAGCGACACCACATAAAGGGCTTATAAATAATAATCGCAGTGAGTATCCAGGAGGTAGAACCGTCCCAGGGGTACTCAATATTTCAAATAATGTAAATGGTTAGTCCATAATAATAATAATCATAATCCTCATATGTCATAGGTCATAATCAAAGTTCTAGTCTAGTTGTTTCTCCATCCGAAGACCGTCACTATGTTCTAGTTTAGCCGTTTCTCCATCCGAAGACCGTCACTAGACCCATCTCAGACTGTAGTCCTTACCTATGAACATGGCTATCCGAATAGATATAACCTCTGCAGAGGGTGTACTCTTTACCCACGAGCAACGGATTTATTTAGTCCATCAGGACTAATTCCGCCTACGGCCTTTTAAATGAAAACACGCCTGACCTGCACACACCAGCTTAACTTACCGGTGTCTGGAATCACCCACGACACCTGTCAAGCAAAACTCTAAGTGGTTGACAACTAACTGAACCGTACCCTACCTGCGGCAGGGACAAGTGGTAGTACGAAACAAGTATGGGGGTTTTACTGGAACAAGACTCGATCTATGGCCGACTCAGGAGGTTCAAGTATCCCCTGTATGATTAGCATAACCAATATATTTCCATTAACAGACAAAATCACCGCTCATCAATCCTCATCATGCCATACCGGACACACTCGTCTCGACGAGGAACTAGGGACAAGCTCGTGTCTACCCAAGACCACGACTTTCCCGGCTTCCTGCCGGTATGCATGAAAAGCTCGCGAGGATGATCACTATCACCAGCATAACCATTTCTAACAGCAAAGCATCTCATTATGCACTCACGCGTATGATCCTATCGTCACATAAGATAACGTATGCTCCAAGTCAAGGTGGTGTTGTAACCGTATCAACAACACACAAAAATATTATGCCAGAGTTTAGAATGCTTGCCTTCAAGAGTATGCAAGGGGTTTTGAAAGTTTTCTTCTCTCTCCATTTCCTATTTTGAAAAATATTCAAACAACAAATATTTCAAAAACAGTGCAAAAAGTTGTCCCAAATATTTTTGAAATAAATCTTAAAATAAACTAGATGAAATTTGAGAGAGGTAGGAAAAATAATCAACTCATTTGGATTTTTATTTTAAAAGATATAGCCAGTCAAAGTTTAGTCAAAGTTCTGTTTTTAATAAAACTAGAAAAGGAAAACGTTTCAGGGGAAAATACACTTTCGAACAGGGGGAAACGTACTTTGGATATTGCGCTTCCACTAAAGCCAGCGTGGGTGGCGCGTGGGTCAATGACAGTGGGTCCAGCGGGCCCACTGGTCAGGTTTGACTAGTCCCCCTCTCCCTCCTCTTCCTCTGCCCGAACGGAGGCGGGACTCCGGCGATCGCCGTCGATGAACGGCGCCTCCCCGCGGGGTCCTGAGGGCGGGGATGGATCCGCCAGTCTAGGGCGGTCCTTCCGGTGGTCATTGGGTCGTCGGGGGTGGAAGGAGTCGCCGGCGGCGAGCTCCGCGGCGGAGGAGGTTTCGGGTGGTTTGGGGGTTTCGAGCTACGGTGGTCCTTGGTCGAGTTTGAGAGGCTGGGCGACTCCGTGAGGTCGAGGGGAGTGGTATGGTGGTACTAGATGGCCGAGGAAGGCTATGACTGCGACGGATTGAACCGGAGCGTGGCGGCGGCCGAACTGGCCGGAGACAGGGAAGAAAGCTTCCCGACGTCGATTGCTTGGTGTTGGGGGCACTAGGGGGATAGAACGAGGTTGCCTGAGTGCTAGGTTGAGCTCGGGATCCCCTTATATACGCGCTCGAGGTCGGTCCCGCAGCGGCCATGGATAAGAACGCCGGCGACCGTCGTTCTGTAGCTGCAGGGCGACGTGGCGGCGACGAGCGCGTGCCGACGAGCTTGTGGATGAGCTCGAGCTATTCCAGGGGGCAGGTGGCTCGCGCGGGTGGCTTGGGTGGCGCCGTCCATGGCAGGAGCCCACTGCCGACGCCGGCGTGCCGCCAAGGGAGCCCTGACGGCGGCGCTGTAGGGCGCCAAGGGTGGCTTGGAGGGTTCTGGCGAGTGGGCGAGGGCCGGGCGTGGCTCTACAGGCGAGCAAGGGCCAGGGGCGGGACGCGGCGAGGGCGGCAGTGCGACGCGGCGGCTCGGTGCGCGCGCGTGCAAAACGTGCGCTCTGGGCGCGCCCAGAGCGTGCACGCCAACTGTTCGGCCAAATGCCAAAGCGTGCCATAGGGCTTGGGTGAGGCTGGCAGTTAGCAGACCTAGGTTAGGAGTAGCTAGGATCTTAGTGGACAAGGTTGCTGGGTCAGTGGATTAAGTACACAGTGCAAACTAAAAACCATGCCAAATCTGACTGTGCACACCAAGTGTTCGACAGAATTCTAAGTGCATTTAGGAAACTCTTGGAGTGGCCAAAATCTCCAGATCAGGGTCTCCCTAGATGTAGGTGATGATGGCAAGATCATTTGGGCAGAACCAGAAACTTGCTAGTGCAAGTTTTGCAAAACTCCAGTTTTGGACAGAAAGAAAAAGGCCTTATTGCAAGCACTTAAAATCCTCCAATGGGTCCACTCTCCTGGACTTAAGGGTTTTGCAGGGTGGTTTATGAGTAGGAAAAAGCTCAGGGTTACTAGAGCAAAATAAAATAGGGTTGCAGTACAAATCACTAAACTGGACCAGAATGAAAAAGAGGTTGATTCACTCAAATCTTTCAAAGAACATCACTGGGTTTTAGCATAAAGTTGAATTATATGCATCTACTGACATCTCCAAACACTTGGAAGAATTTTTAAAGGAATATTTAAATAGGTTGTAGTGCAAAAATACCTACTGGACCAGATTTGAAAAGTTGATGTAGAGCTCAAAATCTCCAATAACCAAAAGATATTTTTGCATAAAAGTGATGTAGAAACATCACATGACATCCCCAAATTTTGGTGAAATTTTTAAATGCATTAATCAAATGGTTGCAGTGCAACAGAGACTCCAAATTCATGAAAAATCATTTTAAAAGAATAAAGCTCAGGGAAAAGCAAATCTTGCAATTAAATCCACTGATAAAGAATTGTTTCATAGAGAGAGTATACAAGTCCAATAATACTTTTGGAAAGTTTCCACTTGAGGTAAAAACCCACAATATCAAAAGGTAAATCTAGACAAATGGAAAAGTTTAATTTCCTGGCAAAATTTTAACTAATAAACAAGGTCAAAATTTTGGGGTGTCACAACACTACCCCCCTTAAGAAAAATCTCGTCCTCGAGATTTGTTAAAAGCTGTTTTGAACAAACATCGCTCTTACCAAAAGAAATCATTCTACTGTGCAATAACAACGTATCTACAGTGAGAGGGCAATAAGTGGTGTAAAACCACAGTGTGGTATACTGGCGCTGCGTGGAAAAATCCATGGTCGGGGAAAAGGAGATATTCCTACATTGGATACCGTAATTTAGAATAAATTCTAAATTACTAAAATACGCTGGTCGCACCCGAGAGCACAGTGCTCTCTCTGGCTGACAGGTGGACCCGGGGCCCACTGTCGGCCTCTTCTTCTACCTCTGGCTCTCTCTTCTCTCTCGCGTGCTCTCCCGCGCTTCCTCCACCGGCGACGCCTAGCGCGTAGGGCATCTAGGCCGTACTGCGGTAGTGCGCGCCGTGCTAGCTGCCGGTGCAGCATGCACTCACCTCGCGGGCCAGTGCACTGTCGGCACTGCTCGCGGACTCGCCTCCGAACACCGGCGATCGAGCGACGAGTGGCGCTGGTGGACCTCGCCCACCGTACACCGATCTCGAGCTATAAAATGATCACGGTGCTCCTTTCTTCTTCCTCACACCTGGCCTCGCTTCCACTTCTCCTTCCTTCTCCTCCATTTCTATTTGCAGGAGCCCGAGACGAGGCTCTAATGGCGGAGGTGATGCCGGACTGGTACGTGGTCCTGGTGTGCGGAGGTTTGGCGACGTTGCTGGCGCTCTCCGTGCTCCTGTGCGCAATGATCCGGGATGATCGTCGTGATGCTGCCACTCGAGTGTTAGCTCTTCGCGGTGGCGGCGATCATGAGGATTAGGTGCGGCATCGAGTGCTAACTGTTGTCGGTGTGCTGGAGTAACTTGCGCCCGAATGATTACTCACAAATCTCCCTTACTGAGATTGTGGTGTCCTCGGGTGTGATCAGTTAGGTGCAGAATGTGTACGAGGATTTGTAATTAGCGCCCGAGGTCGAGTGGTTGTGGTTGTGAGTCTGCTGTTATGGTGCTTCGCGAATAAAAATCTATGTCGTGAAGATATATACGCTACAGCAACTCAGGGAAAGAAATCTCACTACAAAATTTATCGTGAGTGAAAATCAGTTAAATCAAAATTAACAGCAGTAAAACTGCTCACATAATTGAAACCAAATATTTGATACGTCGCACAAATTTTGGATACCACGTACAAGTTACAACACATAAATAAATACTGGGATAATAAACATAGAGGTGACGTCTACAATAAAAAAGGCAAAAGGACACGGTCCTAAGAAAATGTCTCTGGTACTAGGGCGCACTCCTCTTCTATCGGGGGATGCGGGTTGACTAGTCGATGAACGCGTCTCTCCTGGTCAGGCCTCAGTGGTCTGCCAATAGCGATCTAAGGATTTAAATCAGCGAGGCTCTGGAGATAACCCATTATCCGCTGAGTCAAACGCTCCTGAGCGATAACATACTGGGCAAGGTTGGCCAGTACTGGATCTCTCTCAATTCGCCCACCGAGAAAAGATGCTGCTACTCCGGGTGCTGCACGACTCGGAAAGTAATAATACCCTCGTTCGCTGGCATAGGGTACCGCGAATCGAAGACGAGCGAGCGCTTCGTACGCAGCAGCTTCTATGGCCATATGCGGAGTCGGCATGGATTTCCCCACGAAGGAGACTTCCGTTGGGTCTTGGTTTGGGTTTACGGGAGGGATGTGCACCACTGCCCAATATTTCGAGGTGGATGGGGTGATCCTCGATTTGAGCAACTCGTATTGGGGTGGATGGATGGCACTCATGGTACTGCAGGTAAAGTCCCACAATAATTTAACAAAACTACCCGGGGTTGCATCTGGGGTTCTTAGATAAATACTGGGGGTCGGCATGGCAAAGAGATGGCTGTGAGTGTTGCGCACAAGGTGAGGGGCACTTGGCAAGGTCACGAGGTGGCCTTTTATATAGCATTGGGGCTGGGTTATTTACCGTGGTGAAGGGTAACTAGTTTGGGGTCGAGGTCAATGCCACAGATACACATATCTCATAAATGTGACGCATTGCTGTGGGTGTCGTCGGGTGTGGTTTTGGTAGCTGCGCCCGGAATTTAAAAGATGCATCTGTATGCCGACGTACTTATGCATGGGTACTACTCCAAAAATAGGGGCGCACAAGTAGACAACATTTAATAATGGTGATACAGGATCACACAATTACAAGGCATGGAAAAACTAAGGCTCGGTACTACTCGAGTGACTTAGTCTACTTCGTTAATGTCTAAGTGGGCTGGCCTTGTGGACGCCGAGGCTTCTCCACGGGTTTCACCGTCGGGTTAGCCGGATGAGGTTGAGGGGCTGTAGGGTCGGGTAGCGATGATGACCATCGCGGGGGTTGTTGGCCACAATCCCGTTGGGGTGTGTTCCCAAAAGGCGACGAAGCACTTCTGGGGACATCAAAGTATTCTGGTCGATGGCTGGGGCAGACCTCAAGGGCTCGATCGGGTGTCCGAACAGTACAACTGGGTTGTCGGCGTCAGGCTCCACTTCTCCTCTCGCCGGGGCTCGGCGAACCAGTTCTCCACGAGCTGCGATCAGATCAAGGGTGATTTGATCGAACAATTGCTCTAGTGCACTTACATAGCGCACCAGATGCAATAGTGCAGGATCCGTCTCGTGATCTCCGTTGGTAACCTGGGGCGGTCTTCCATACCTGTCACGACTGGGGTAGTAGTAGAACAAGCGACAGTTAACTCTGGGCGACAAGTGCCGGAGTTGAACTATAGCTTCTCGAGCTGCTAGCTGGATGGCTTGTGGCTCAAAGGAAGTTGTCCTCCCAGTGAACCAGTAGGGGCGTTCTGGCGATAGACCCCTACCATAGATGTGTACAGTGGCCCAGAATTGACGGCTCTCACCGCTCATGAGTCCTTGGTACACAACATATTCTGGGGGCTCTTCTAATGCATAGGCACGGCGGGTGAGATTTGCGAGCACGGTCACAAAACCTCCAAGGTTGGTTGCTGTGGTCTCATTGTGAACAATGGGGCCAGGCATTATGGCTTGGTTTGGGGGGAAAGGGGCTGTGCGGAGCTGTGTTCAGGCTAGCGTGCCCTTTTTATAGGAAAAGGGGACGGAGTCTTCCTTCGCACGCTTGCAAAAAGAACTATTTAGGGGCCGGTCACTGGCGCGTGATCGACAGGCTAGGCTGATAGGTTGGGCACCGTCTGCCGAAAGGCGTCGGGTCACTGTGGGGCTATCTTACGTGAGAAGCTTGGCTGGGGTTTGGTTAAGCTCTGGTGGGTTGGTTAACCTAGGTTTATTGACCTGGCTAAGATAGGATTAGCCAATGGTCAGCCTGGCTCTGATACCAAGTCTGTCAGGACCGGCTTTTCCGGATATTAATTTTCCAGAAAATGGCCCTTGTGCTCACCAGCCCCAGGATTACTGTTAGCTGATGAGGCACCAACTTGATACAGAAATTTCAAGCAGAGTACAAAATATGTAGTACAAGACCATTGTGGCCTATGAGTACAACACTTGGTTTCTAGTGGTTGATGGCGGAAGCGGTTTGTGGTTCATCTGCGTCTATGGGACTCCATTTCCCACAAGAATAGCTGACCAGGATAACTCCTATCTTCGCGAGGCTGCTATCATCATTGCGTAGGTTCCGGGGCTGTCATCGCAACGCTCTCTCCAAGCGAGAAATCTGGCCAAGACAATAGCCAGGGACAAGCCAGTGAGTACGTTCGAATGTACTCGCAAACATTAAGAACACGGGTATAATATAACAATGGATAATCATGCTCCGAAATATTCTATGATCATGACGACTGTCACGAAATAAACGAAGAAAAACAGGATGCACACATGCGGGTAAAATATGAATATGCAATACGGGAGTAGGAATAGAATGCGCCGATCGAGTGTCTGAAGCGACGCCTCAAAAGGATAATAAGATAAATCATGCCTCAGTCGGGCGTCTGAGCGACACCACATAAAGGGCTTATAAAAAATAAATAACAAGCATGCCGCAGTCGGGCGTCTGAGCGACACCACATAAAGGGCTTATAAATAATAAATAAATAACAAGCATGCCGCAGTCGGGCGTCTGAGCGACACCACATAAAGGGCTTATAAATAATAATCGCAGTGAGTAACCAGGAGGTAGAACCGTCCCAGGGGTACTCAATATTTCAAATAATGTAAATGGTTAGTCCATAATAATAATAATCATAATCCTCATATGTCATAGGTCATAATCAAAGTTCTAGTCTAGCTGTTTCTCCATCCGAAGACCGTCACTATGTTCTAGTTTAGCCGTTTCTCCATACGAAGACCGTCACTAGACCCATCTCAGACTATAGTCCTTACCTATGAACATGGCTATCCGAATAGATATAACCTCTGCAGAGGGTGTACTCTTTACCCACGAGCAACGGATTTATTTAGTCCATCGGGACTAATTCCGCCTACGGCCTTTTAAATGAAAACACGCCTGACCTGCACACACCAGCTTAACTTACCGGTGTCTGGAATCACCCACGACACCTGTCAAGCAAAACTCTAAGTGGGGAGGCTACAACGTCGACGTAGCATGGGATCAAATTTATATCGCGCGCTCTAAGGGGTGCCCCCCTCTCGGTCCCAACCGGAAACACCCATGCCCCCGGACCAGGTGGCATGCCTACCGGATGCAGCCGGTATCTTCCACCATGGCCTCTCTGTACGGTGTGTGCTTTGGTAAGGGGTTGACAACTTACTGAACCGTACCCTACCTGCGGCAGGGTCAAGTGGTAGTACGAAACAAGTATGGGGTTTTTACCGGAACAAGACTCGATCTATGGCCGACTCAGGAGGTTCAAGTATCCCCTGTATGATTAGCATAACCAATATATTTCCATTAACAGACAAAATCACCGCTCATCAAACCTCATCATGCCATACCGGACACACTCGTCTCGACGAGGAACTAGGGACAAGCTTGTGTCTACCCAAGACCACGACTTTCCCGGCTTCCTGCCAGTATGCATGAAAAGCTCGCGAGGATGATCACTATCACCAGCATAACCATTTCTAACAGCAAAGAATCTCATTATGCACTCACACGTATGATCCTATCGTCACATAAGATAACGTATGCTCCAAGTCAAGGTGGTGTTGTAAACGTATCAACAACACACAAAAATATTATGCCAGAGTTCAGAATGCTTGCCTTCAAGAGTAGTCAAGGTGGTGTTGTAACCGTCTCCATTTCCTATTTTGAAAAATATTCAAATAACAAATATTTCAAAAACAGTGCAAAAAGTTGTCCCAAATATTTTTGAAATAAATCTTAAAATAAACTAGATGAAATTTGAGAGAGGTAGGAAAAATAATCAACTCATTTGGAGTTTTATTTTAAAAGATAGAGCCAGTCAAAGTTTAGTCAAAGTTTTGTTTTTAATAAAACCAGAAAAAGGAAACGTTTCGGGGGAAAATACGCTTTCGAACAGGGGGAAACGTACTCTGGATATTGCACTTCCACTAAAGCCAGCGTGGGTGGCGTGTGGGTCACTCACAGTGGGTCCAGCGGGCCCACTGGTCAGGTTTGACTAGTCCCCCTCTCCCTCCTCTTCCTCTGCCCGAACGGAGGCGGGACTCCGGCGATCGCCATCGACGAACGGCGCCTCCCCGCGGGGTCCTGAGGGCGGGGATGGATCCGCTAGTCTAGGGCGGTCCTTCCGGTGGTCGTTGGGTCGTCAGGGGTGGAAGGAGTCGCCGGCGGCGAGCTCCGCGGCGGAGGAGGTTTCGAGTGGTTTGAGGGTTTCGAGCTACGGTGGTCCTTGGTCGAGTTTGAGAGGCTGGGTGGCTCCATGAGGTCGAGGGGAGTGGTATGGTGGTACTAGATGGCCGAGGAAGGCTATGACTGCGACGGATCGAACCGGAGCGTGGTGGCGGCCGAACTGGCCGGAGACGGGGAAGAAAGCTTCCCGACGTCAATTGCTGGGTGTTGGGGCACTAGGGGGATAGAACGAGGTTGCCTGAGTGCTAGGTTGAGCTCGGGATCCCATTATATAGGCGCTCGAGGTCGGTCCCGCGGCAGCCGTGGATAAGAACGCCGGCGACCGTCGTTCTGTAGCTGCAGGGCGACGTGGCGGCGACGAGCGTGTGCCGACGAGCTTGTGGATGAGCTCGAGCTGTTCCATGGGCAGCTGGCTCGCGCGGGTGGCTTGGGCGGCGCCGTCCATGGCAGGAGCCCACTGCCGACGCCGGCGTGCCGCCAAGGGAGCCCTGACGGCGGCGCTGTAGGGCGCCAGGGGTGGCTTGGAGGGTTCTGGCGAGTGCGCGAGGGCCGGGCGTGGCTCTGCAGGCGAGCAAGGGCCAGGGGCGGGACGCGGCGAGGGCGGCAGTCCGACGCGGCGGCTCGGTGCGCGCGCGTGCAAAACGTGCGCTCTGGGCGCGCCCAGAGCGTGCACGCCAACTGTTCGGCCAAATGCCAAAGCGTGCCATAGGGCTTGGGTGAGACTGGCAGTTAGCAGACCTAGGTTAGGAGTAGCTAGGATCTTAGTGGACAAGGTTGCTGGGTCAGTGGATTAAGTACACAGTGCAAACTAAAAACCATGCCAAATCTGACTGTGCACACCAAGTGTTCGACAGAATGCTATGTGCATTTAGGCAACTCTTGGAGTGGCCAAAATCTCCAGATCAGGGTCTCCCTAGATGTAGGTGATGATGGCAAGATCATTTGGGCAGAACCAGAAACTTGCTAGTGCAAGTTTTGCAAAACTCCAGTTTTGGACAGAAAGAAAAAGGCCTTATTGCAAGCACTTAAAATCCTCCAATGGGTCCACTCTCCTGGACTTAAGGGTTTTGCAGGGTGGTTTATGAGTAGGAAAAAGCTCAGGGTTACTAGAGCAAAATAAAATAGGGTTGCAGTACAAATCACTAAACTGGACCAGAATGAAAAAGAGGTTGATTCACTCAAATCTTTCAAAGAACATCACTGGGTTTTAGCATAAAGTTGAATTATATGCATCTACTGACATCTCCAAACACTTGGAAGAATTTTTAAAGGAATATTTAAATAGGTTGTAGTGCAAAAATACCTACTGGACCAGATTTGAAAAGTTGATGTAGAGCTCAAAATCTCCAATAACCAAAAGATATTTTTGCATAAAAGTGATGTGGAAACATCACATGACATCCCCAAATTTTGGTGAAATTTTTAAATGCATTAATCAAATGGTTGCAGTGCAACAGAGACTCCAAATTCATGAAAAATCATTTTAAAAGAATAAAGCTCAGGGAAAAGCAAATCTTGCAATTAAATCCACTGATAAAGAATTGTTTCATAGAGAGAGTATACAAGTCCAATAATACTTTTGGAAAGTTTCCACTTGAGGTAAAAACCCACAATATCAAAAGGTAAATCTAGACAAATGGAAAAGTTTAATTTCCTGGCAAAATTTTAATTAATAAACAAGGTCAAAATTTTGGGGTGTCACAAATACGACCTATGTTTGAACAGGAAGCCTCCTAGTGATCATGAGAATATTTAACGACTCTGATTCGAATACGATCAGGGTCACACCAAAAAGGGTTAAGCTAAATTCGAATACGATCAGCTCCCAATGGTCATTAAAGCAGGGTACCTATATTTGAGTTGTGCTTTGTAACAGACTCTCTTTGGTCCCTTTAATTTTTCCTGACAACTCAATCTTTGCAAGAGATAACTTCTTTTTGAACCGGAAATTTGTAAACCGGATATTGAGAGCTCCAAAGCTTTGTAAGATATAAATTTACCTTGAGCCGGATGTTTGAACCGGATTTGAGAGCTTCAAAACTTTGCGGGAGAGAGATATCTCTTGAACCGGATTTTAAACCGGAATCTTTATTTTGAACCGGCAATTTTTTGACGGCCTTTAAATTTTCATCAATATGGTAGTAGCCTCCGGAACCGGGTTATCATTCCCTCCAACGGCCCGGAGTTCTTGAATGCATTGAAACCGACCAATGCTGCCGAGTCATATCATTGTAGCCCCCGAGTCTCAAGACGACTCGAGGAGTTGGCTTTGAGATTCTCCATATTGACCATAGCATAAGGGGTATATCATTGGTGTTGACAGCGCGATGTGAATCCATAGAAGGTTGAGGTGACTGCGGCGGTTTATAAATGATCTCGTATGAGCCGTGTCAGCAACTCGGCCAATGGTTCCTTCCAACTGGATGTTTTGAAGTTAACCAAACTATAGTGGCGGCAACTTGTGCGCATGCCCATTGAGTCGTCCAATGTCGACAGCGGCTGATAACACATGACAATTTTCCTCCAAGCTGTTGGAAGAAAAACCGGGCTTCCCAAGCAGTGACTTGCTCATATTCAATAATCCGCTCTTGCAGACAGGTGCAGTCCTGGTGTGTCGATGTAGACCCGGCCGCAATAGATAGATGGAAAAGACGACCGCCGTGTCAGAGGCAGCTCAAACAGATGAACCGGCTGCGGCGCTGTAAACCGGCGTGAGCGAGTCAACCATGTTTGTTTTGACGTAGTGAACAAATGTCCTGCATCAACAATAGTGCAGACCAAGGCAAAGATAAATTGCTCTTTGACAAAAATACTATGTGTTAAGAACAAACTTGGATGAATATCACCTGATTCGCCCGGGCAATAGATTAGCCGGCCACGGCACTGTAAGTCGGTGCGGACGGGCGAGTCGGCCGCGGGGGGTGAATCGGCCGCCGGAGCAGACAGATGAATCGGCCGCGGCATTGTAAGCCGGTGCGGACGAGCAAATTGTACTCCTCGTTGTAAGCCGATGCGGACGCGTGAACCGATCGCGAGGGCGGGCGGGCGAGTCGTTTGTGGTGCTGCAATGCGGCGCGGACGGGCGAGTCGGCCGGCGCGTTGACGTAATCCGGACCATGACACACCAGTCCGTGAAGCTGCGCGGTACCGCCGAACTTGCCTCCGTGGCATAACACCACTTTGTAACGGATAATTATCCTGCATACAAAAATACCGTAGAGCAGAGTAGTTGTGCTCATAGTAATTAAAGTATACTAAGAAAATGCATAGGAGAAATAACACCTGATGTGTCTAGGTCGGAAGTAATCCGGTGCGGACGGGTGAGTCGGCCGCAAAAACGGACGGGCGAGTCGTCCGTGGTGTTGTAAGCCGGTGCGAACAAGCAAGTTGTCATATGCGTTGTAAGTCGGTGTGGACGCGTAAACCGGCCGCAAGGGCGAACGGGTGAATCGTTCGTGGCGTTTGTAAGGCGGCGCGGACGGGTGAGTCGGCTGGTGTGTTGATGCAATCTGGACCGCGACTCACATATGGTGTAATGGCGGAAATAATTGTCCTGCGTATAAAAAATACAGAGAGGGAGTAGTTGTGTGTATAAAGAAATTAACATGCACTGAACAAACAATATATAGGATAAATATCACCAGATGTATCTGGACGACAGCTCTGTACGCCGACCCTGTCTCCAGGTCCTCTTGACCATCAAATTAATACGGAGAGGCTCCAAGGCAGGAGATCGACCCGGCGGCGACTCAACAGTGGAACAAGCCGGCTCGATGCCGCGAGAAGCAGCAGTGGCCAGACGGCGCGGGGCAGAGCCGCTGCTGTGGGCCGAACAGAGTGCAGAGACCGTAGATACTTGGGGAGGCCGCGGGCGGCTCGCGGCTCGCAGTCATGTCGGGTCAATGGAGTAGGGGGCGGCTCAGACGTGGCGATAGCGACTGACGGACCGGCAGCAGTCAGCATGCGAGCAACAGGCTGGTGAAATCAGAAGTGACGCTGACGAGGGGAAAACTGCAGCGGCGGCTGAAGGCAGGCGTCCTTGCTTTTGTTCTGTTCGAATGCAATCATGTGAACTGGATGGTTGATGCGTGTGCTTGTGACCAGACATTAAATTTGCACTGTACGATGTCCAAATAACCATGCATTGAGAGTCTGCGTGCCTAATCCATATGTCAGGTGGTAGCACTACTAGCTCATGGCAACGTCTTATTCTTTTCCTTGGGCCCAGAGCTCTTTCCCATCGGGAATCTTTGCCACAGATTGATTTCTCCTTTTTTACGGTAGTCCAATCCGGACCGTTTTCGATTCCGGTAACGAGCAGTAAACCAACCAGTCAAATATCCTGTAATTTGATACTACAACGCTCGATCGCCTCGGGACTTGCCTTGCTTTGGTTGTTGTTGTAGCAATGTACGTCGGCTATCCGGATCAGCGATCCAAAGGAAAACCAAAACTCCTGTGGTACTTTAGACAGCTCAATCACGCTTTAATTTTACAGTAGCGCACCAGAATCAATCTGCCTTACGGGTCATGTGCGGCAGCGCGCACGGATCCATAATCTCTTGATCGCGATCTTCCATCTGCTGTTCCAAAGATTGACCATAATTTTGACCATAAAAACGATGATTTTGTCAGGCCTGCCTGAGACTTGTCCAGTACCGGTTCTTCTTTACCCGGCTAACCACGGACTTCTCGATCCTTGAGAAAAAGATCCCTCCAAGAACTCATCACCACCGTGCGCCTAGCCCCACGGTGGGCGCCAACTGCCGTGGAATTGTCACGGCAGATGTCCTAGGGTGAGGACTTAGTCGTGAGGCCAGCGCATCTATTTAGTAGCATGAGAGGGGTTGAGCGGAATCGAGAGACGCAAAACAAGACGAGGATTTAGACAGCTTCGGGCCCCGGGGAACATCATCCGGTAACAACCCTACATGCTGTTTGAGGCTAGGTCTCATTATGATCACGGGAGAGTCGCCGGGAACCGGCTCTCGATGTCTAGCCCTAGAGATTGTTTCTTGTCCCTCTTGGGGTGCCCTGCCCCTCCTTATATAAGTTGAAGGGGCGGGTTACATGTGGAGTCCTATTAGGATTAGGACTAGTCTATTACAAGTGGAATCCTAGTCTGCCCCCTTAAGGGAAAACTCCTTATGCCTTTCCTCATAAACCGGCCCACCATAACATGAGCCGGCCTTCTAGGCCTTGGACATAGTCTTCTACCTGACCAACCGTTAGGGCCATCCTTGAGTCGCCCACCTCGTGAGTCGCCACCACGACGGGTTACCAATGAAAACGCCAAGCCCGGCCGGGTCATACTTTCGGCCGGGTCATACCGCAGGGTATATCTCCGACACCTCTGATTATGAACATGAATATGATTTGTGAGTAGTTACGTTGTTCCTGAGGACATGGGAGAAGTCTTGCTATTAGTAGTAATGTGAATTTGGTATTCGTTCGATATTTTGATGAGATGTATGTTGTCTCTCCTCTAGTGGTGTTATGTGAACGTCGACTACATGACACTTCACCATTGTTTGGGCCCAGAGGAAGGCATTGGGAAGTAATAAGTAGATGATGGGTTGCTAGAGTGACAGAAGCTTAAACCCTAGTTTATGCGTTGCTTCGTAAGGGGCTGATTTGGATCCATATGTTTCATGCTATGGTTAGGTTTACCTTAATACTTCTTTTGTAGTTGCGGATACTTGCAATAGGGGTTAATCATAAGTGGGATGCTTGTCCAAGTAAGGACAGCGCCCAAGCACCGGTCCACCCACATATCAAATTATCAAAGTACCGAACGCGAATCATATGAGCGTGATGAAAACTAGCTTGACGATAATTCCCATGTGTCCTCGGGAGCATTTTCCTTCTTATAAGAAATTGTCCAGGATTGTCCTTTGCTACAAAAAGGATTGGGCCATCTTGCTGCACCTTATTTACTCTTGTTACTTGTTACCCGTTACAAATTACCTTATCATAAAACTATCTGTTACCGATAATTTCAGTGCTTGCAGAGAATACCTTACTAAAAACCGCTTGTCATTTCCTTCTGCTCCTCGTTGGGTTCGACACTCTTACTTATCGAAAGGACTACGATAGATCCCCTACACTTGTGGGTCATCACATAACACGTAGTAGGTGACTATAACTTGCAAGATCGGATCTAAAACATGGATATAATGATGAATTCATAAACGGTTCAGATCTGAGTTCATGGCACCCGGGCCCAAAGTGACAAACATTGAGCATAGCAAAGTCATAGCAACATCAATCTAAGAACATAGTGGATACTAGGGATCAGGCCCTAACAAAACTAACTCGATTACAAGATGAATCTCATCCAACTCCTCACCGACCAGCTAGCCTACTAAGGAATTACTCACTCCCGGTGGGGAGCATCATGGAATTGGCGATGGAGATGGATTGGTGATGACGAAGAACGAAGATCCCCCTCTCCGGAGCCCCAAACGGACTCCAGATCTGCCCTCCAGAGGAAGAACAGGGCTTGGCAGCGGCTCCGTCTCATGGAACGCGATAATTCTTTCTCCCTGAATTTTTCTGGAATAATGTGATTTTATAGTATCAGGGGGTCGTCAGCGGGGCCACCAGGTGGGTACAACCCACCTGGGCATGCTAGGAGAGGGGGGCGCGGCCTGGTGGGTTGTGCCCACCCAGGGGCCCCTCTCTGGTGGGTCTTGGCTCCAGTATTTCTCTTTTATTCCATAAACATTCCTCGCAAAGTTTCACTTCATTCCGAGAACTTTTATTTCTGCACAAAAACAACACCATGGTAGTTCTGCTGAAAACAGCGTCAGTCCGGGGTTAGTTTCATTCAAATCATGCAAATTAGAGTACAAAACAAGAGGAAAAGCGTGAGAAAAAGTAGATACGTTGGAGACGTATCATTCTCTTCCAATTTACCACTATCGATTTGGGTTATGCATTAGAGACAGCTGCATTCACGTTAAATAGGGCACCATCTAAATCCGATGAGACGACACCGTATGAACTATGGTTTGGCAAGAAACCTAAGCTATTGTTTCTTAAAGTTTGGGGTTACGATGCTTATGTGAAAAAGCTTCAGCTAAAAAGCTTGAACCCAAATCGGAGAAGTGCGTCTTCATAGGATACCCGAAAGAAACTATTGGGTACACCTTCTGTCACAGATCCGAAGGCAAGATCTTTGTTGCTAAGAATGGATCCTTTCTAGAGAAGGAGTTTCTCTCGAAAGAAGTGAGTGGGAGGAAAGTAGAACTTGATGAGGTAATTGTACCTTCTCTCCAATTGGAAAGTAGCTCATCACAAAAAACTGTTCCCATGATGCCTACACCAACTAGAGAGGAAGCTAATGATAATGATCATGAAACTTCAGATCAAGTTACTACCGAACCAGGTCAACCAGAGCACGTTCCGCACCAGAGTGGTACGATAATCCTATTCTAGAAGTCATGTTACTAGACCATGACGAACCTACGAACTATGAAGAAGTGATGATGTGCCTAGATTCCGATAAATGGCTTGAGCCATTAAATCTGAGATAGGATCCATAAGAACAAAGTGTGGACTTTGGTGGACTTGCTCGATGATCGGCAAGCCATTAAGAATAAATGGATCTTCAAGAGGAAGACGGACGCCGATGGTAGTGTTACTATCTACAAAAGCTCGAATTGTCGCAAAAGGTTTTCGACAAGTTCAAGGTGTTGACTACGATGAGATTTTCTCACTCGTATCGATGCTTAAGTCTGTCTAAATCATGTTAGCAGTTGCCGCATTTTGTAAAATCTGGCAAATGGATATCAAAACTGCATTCCAATGGATTTGTTAAATAAGAGTTGTATATGATGCAACCAGAAGGTTTTGTCAATCCTAAAGGTGCTAACAAAGTGTGCAAGCTCCAACGATCTATCTATGGACTGGTGCAAGCATCTCGGAGTTGGAATATTATACGCTTTGATGAGTTGATCAAAGCATATAGTTTTATACAGACTTGCAGTGAAGCCTGTATTTACAAGAAAGTGAGTGGGAGCACTACAACCTTTCTGATTAGTGTATGTGAATGACATATTGTTGATCGGAAATGATGTAGAATTTTCTGGAAAGCATAAAGGAGTGTTTGAAAGGAGTTTTTCAAAGAAAGACCTCGATGAAGCTGCTTACATATTGGGCATCAAGATCTATAGAGATAGATCAAGACGCTTGATAAGACTTTCGATGAGTACATACCTTGATAAGATTTTAAAGGCGTTCAAAATGGATCTGTCAAAGAAAGAATTCTTGCCTAAGTTGTAAGGTATGAAGTTGAGTAAGACTCAAAACCCGACCACGACAGAAGATAGAGAGAGAATGAAAGTCCTTCCCTATACCTCAGCCATAGGTTCTACAAAGTATGCCATGTTGTATACCAGACCTATTGTGTACCTTGTAGTGAGTTTGGCAAGGGGGTACAATAGTGATCCAGGAGTAGATCACTGGACATCGGTCAAAATTATCCTTACGTACCTAAAGAGGACTAAGGAAATGTTTCTTGGTTATGGAGGTGACAAAGAGTTCATCATAAAGGGTTACGTCGATGCAAGCTTTGACACCGATCCAGATGACTCCAAGTCTCAATCTGGATACATAATATAAGTGGGAGCAATTAGCTATAGTAGCTCCATGCAGAGCATTGTAGACATAGAAATTTGCAAAATACATACGAATCTGAATGTGGCAGACCCGTTGACTAAGCTTCTCTCACAAGCAAAACATGATCACACCTTGGTACTCTTTGGGTGTTAATCACATAGCGATGTGAACTAGATTATTGACTCTAGTAAACCCTTTGGGTGTTGGTCACGTGGCGATGTGAACTATTGGTGTTAAATCACATGGCGATGTGAACTAGATTATTGACTCTAGTGCAAGTGGGAGACTGAAGGAAATATGCCCTAAAGTCAATAATAAAAGTTGTTATTTATATTTCCTTATATAAAATGTTTATTATTCATGCTAGAATTGTATTACTTGATACATGTGTGGATACATAGACAAAACACAGTGTCCCTAGTAAGCCTCTACTAGACTAGCTCGTTAATCAAAGGTGGTTAAGTTTCCTAACCATAGACATGCGTTGTAATTTGATGAACATGATCACATCATTAGGAGAATGATGTGATGGACAATACCCATCCGTAGCTTAGCATAATGATTTTTAAGTTTTATTGCTATTGCTTTCTTCATGTCATATACATATGCCTTTGACTATGAGATTATGAAACTCCCGGATACCTACCTTGTGTGCTATCAAACGTCACAACGTAACTAGGTGATTATAAAGATGCTCTACAGGTATCTCCGAAGGTGTTTGTTGGGTTGGCATAGATCGAGATTAGGATTTGTCACTCTGAGTATCAGAGAGGTATCTTTGGGCCCTCTCGGTAATGCACATCATAATAAGCCTTGCAAGCAATGTGACTAATGAGTTAGTTGCGGGATGATGTGTTATGGAACGAGTAAAGAGACTTGCCGGTAACGAGATTGAACTAGGTATGAAGATACCGACGATCGAATCTCGGGCAAGTAACATAGCGATGACAAAGGGAATAACATATGTTGTCATTACAATATGACCAATAAAGATCTCCGTAGAATATGTGGGAACCAATATGAGCATCCAGGTTCCGCAGTTGGTTATTGACCGGAGAGGTGTCTCGGCCATGTCTACATAGTTCTCGAACCCGTAGGGTCCGCACGCTTAACATTCGATGACGATTTTGTATTATATGAGTTATGTGATTGGGTGACCGAATGTTTTTCGGAGTCCCGGATGAGATCACATATATCACGAGGAGTCCAGAAATGGTCGAGAGGTAAATATTCATATATAGGACGATGATATTTGGACACCGAAAGTGTTCTGGGGGTACCGGGTACATATCGGGTCACCGGAAGGGGTTCCGGGCATCCCCCCGGCAGCTACATGGGCCTAATGGGCCAAGAAGGGGACAGACCAGCCCCTAGGGGGCTGGTGCACCCCATGTAGGCCAAAATAGGATGGAAGGAAAGAGGAGAAGTGGGAAAGGAAGGGGAGGGATTCGGCCTCCCCCTTCCTTCTCTCCTCCCTCCTCCTTCCTCCCCCCCGGATGAATATGGAAGGGGGAGGCCGAATATGGAGGCGCCCAGGTAGGATTCCTCATACTTGGGGCGCCCCCTTGGCTGCCTCTCCTCCCCTCCAACCTAAATATATGAGGGGGGGGGGGCACCGCTAGAACACACAACATTGATTCCTGGCCATGTGCGGCGCCCCCCTCCATAGTTTACGCCTCCGGTCATATTCACGTAGTGCTTAGGCGAAGCCCTGCGCGGATCACTTCACCATCGCCATCCCCATGCCGTCGTGCTGACGGAACTCTCCCTCGACACTTTGCTGGATCAAGAGTTCGAGGGATGTCATCGAGCTGAATGTGTGCAGAACTCGGAGGTGTCGTACGTTCGGTGCTTGATCAGTCGAAACGAGAAGAAGTTCGACTACATCAACCGTGTTGTCAAACGCTTCTGATGCGGCTTGAAGCTACGTCGGTATTTCCCCAAAGAGGAAGGGATGATGCAGCACAGCAGCGGTAGGTATTTCCCTCAGCGATGAAACCAGGGTAATCGAACCAGTAGGAGAACCAATCAACACAACGTCACTAGTACGAAAAGGGGCTTTTACCCCGGTTCATAAGGGCCTTTAGTCCCGGTTCTGGAACCGGGACTAAAGGGTCGTTACTAATGCCCTAGCCCTTTAGTCCCGGTTCTTACACGAACCGGGACTAAAGGCCGTCCACGTGGCCGGTGCGGGGAGCCCAGGCACGAGGGCCTTTGGTCCCGGTTGGTGCCACCAACCGGGACCAATAGGCATCCACGCGTCAGCACCTGGCAGGAGCTGAGGTTTTTGTTTTTTTGAAAGTGGGGGGGTTTGGGGGTTTTGGGGGGTTAATTTAGGTTGTTATTAGGTAGCTATTAGAGAGAAGTGTCCTCTCTTATATCTCCGTGCTTGGTTTACCAACGCTACGTACTGCTATGCCTAAACATGGCTTAGATTGAAGTGAAGGCAACATGTGGTGCATGTCGAAAGTAATACTAATCCGGACTTGATCAAGTTTGGATTGTACTACTTTCGACACGCACAACATGCATGTTGCCTTCACTTCAATCCAATCCATGTTCATCTCACCCGCTGATATATAATAACTCTTCATGCGCGCATCATGCATTATCATATATAATAACAAGTCCTACTAATCATCATCATACAACTTCTACTCGTTATTAATATCAAGTCATACGATCATCATCCTCACAGTCATCGAACCAACCCTACTTAATTGTTCTTAGCACATGATCATCAGTATTAGGTAGGACCGAAATACCCTCTTTAAGGTAAAATAGCATAAAACAATATAGACCCTGACTCTCCATTATGGAGAATGGAGATCATCCTGTCTCCAATTCTTGCGCCTCGCTTCCTTTTGCTTCCAAGAAGCTCCTTGCGACTGTCCATACATTTTTTCCATTCTTTGATTTGCATGTCTCCACTTCTTTTAGAAATCCGGTATGGATAGTTGAGATTCGTAGGATGACCTGGTTGTATATTCAAAACATCAAGCCTACCATTCTGATACATCAAATGAGGCACACAATCCTCTGGGATTATCTGTTGAAAAACATAGTAATAACTTCATAGTTAGCAATGATAATGCACTAGTTTTAGAACTATGCAAAATATGCACGGATGTCGTAATAGTAAGAAATCTTACCAGGGTATCTCCATAGTAGTTACCGTAGTTCAACACGTGCACTAGTGGCACGTATGGAGGACCATAATGATGAGGAGTTTGATTGTAGATATTGTAATTCTCAATATCAGTACAAAATCCGACCAGATGAGTTTTCTCCTTATAAGTTAACTCAGAGCCATCGGTGTAGTAGGTTCTGTCTACCATGTTCCGCACATTGCTTGAACAATCAAAATAAGCTGTCAATGAAAATAAGCTGTCAACTATTTTGAAATGAACAATATAAATTAGCTAATAACTATGTTTGAGAAACTCACATAGCGGTAGAATTGGAGGCGTATCAACAAGGACCCAAATGTCCATATTGTCTTGCTCGATGTCAGGATCACCAAGATCCATGGTGACAAGCATACCCTCATCAAAACCATACATCTTGCAAAATGCTTCCCAATTTTTGCAACCAAAATGGGTTACGCTCTCAGAATTATACAGCTTTACTTCAAAATCTATATCATGATGGGTCCTTAGGTGAATTTTCTTTGTTTCCATACTTTCATGGTCTTCAAAACCCATCCTCTCCAAGACGTAGCGTCTTGCATGGCATGGGATAAGCTAGCCGAATTGTAAAAGATGAAAAGTACACGTTGAAATAGTTGAAGTCGTGCTTAATTACGAAAAAATAACACTTGTCGTCGTTGCGTACTGTTTCAACATCGAACGTCTCCTCCAGCTTAATACTGAAGCGCCGATCTTCGTCCAGGTGAGGCCTGTCGCACTGACCTCGGTCGTCGTGGCACCAGTCGCACTCACCCGGGAGACTTTCGTCGTCCGAGTACGACATTTCCTATGTTCATATATAATTCAAATATTAAACATCTACAATTAAGTATATGTACTAAAAAACCTAAGTTAGATCATTATTATTCATCACGGGTTGACTATCGGTTTGTCGACTCTTTTCTTGAAAACTCTCAGCTCACGTGGTGTATACATTCGACCGTTGGTGATGGTCGCTCCTCCCTTTGTCCCCGTGTGCATTACACCAAAATGTCTAGCTAGCACACGGGAACAAAGGAGAAGCGACCCCCACGACAACAGTCGGGATTCTTCGTCCTCTCATATATATATGGTGGAACTCTCCCTCACTGATTCCTCTCTGACATTTGCGACCGTCGGTGATGGTAGCTCCTCCTTTCGTTCTCGAGTGCATTACACCAAATTGTCTAGCACACGGGAACGAAGGAGAAGCTACCCCCACGACAACAGTCGGGATTCTTCGTCCTCTCATATATGGTGGAGACTCGACAGACTTACAGTCAACCCGAAATATCGTTTAATTATCTTTCTAAAAGAGGATTTGGCTGGTCTCACCTCGATGTCGGAGGGGGCGGTGACGGGGACGACGGCGGGGATGATGGAGGGGCCGGGGGGGCTCCTAGATTTCTGCGAAAACAAAAACCCTAGCTATAAGCTATCAACTAATCATAGTGCTCTCCAATTTTAGCATTCAAAGTAGGACCGGAGTAGTTTTCCACTTTGAGCATTCAATAAGCAAAATCAAATCACAAAATAAAGTAGTATTCAAATTAGGATGCATTCAATTATAAGCAAAACTACATCATCTCTATGCGTCCGTACATCGCCGAATATTATCACTAATACACCTCGAATACTATCATACATATAGCATCGCTAGTACAGCTAGAACAGTAGCGCCCGACGGGTATCGGCGCGGGCGGTGGACACCCAAAGGGACGGAACCATCACAGGATCATAGCTCCAGTGAGATCCCTGAAGAACCTGCCAGGTACTGTCGAACCTGCACTCCAACGCAACCATGTAGCGACGGACGTGCTGGTCCTCCTCGCTGACACGGTGACGTACCTCCTCCGCGGTGTCCGGAAGCCTCGGCACCGTCACTAGCCCACGTGAGCGCCACCAAACAAGGATCGGGTCAACGACGGGCTGGTTCCTCACCAACCTACGCCCACCGGAAGGTAGCACCTCCCAAAACCAGCCCGGCGGAGCCCAGTCCCGGACATGGCCCCTCTGATCAAGTCGGCCTCCTCCGCCGAGTCGACGACGAGGATGCGGGATAGGCATCGTCGACGTCGATGCGGGAATAATTGCTTTAACTAAAAAAACAAACTAGTTCTATTAATTTCCTTACTATAAATAGAATAAAGTAGTACTTACTACAAATAAACTAGCTAGTTTAACTAGTTCTATTATTTTTCTAACTAATTCTATTAAACACTTTCTAAGTAGTACTTACTAAAAGTTATCGGGGAGGGGGGGTACATATATCGACAACGACATACCCGATAAAAAATAAGAAGAGTAAGAAGACGAAAAAAAAGAGGAGAAGAAGAAAGGAATAGAGGAGGAGATCGAAGAAAAAAAGAAAAAAAGAGGAGAAGAAGAAGGAATATTATTCTATTTTTTCTTCTTCTCCTCTATTCCTTCTTCTTCTACTCTTTTTTTTCTTCTTTTTCATCTTCTTATTTATTTCTCCTTTACTTCCTCTCCTCTTCTTCTTATTCTTCTTCTTCTTCTCCTTCTTCCTCTTCTTATTTTCCTTTTTTCTCTCCTTCTTTTTCTTCTAAATATGAACATACATAAATGACTTCTAAATATGAAAAATCTAAACTACACATCTAAATTAATACATCTAAATTACAACAACTAAATTACAAATTAATACAACTAAATTACAAATTTAACTACACATCCAAATTCATACAACTAAATTACAAATCTAACTACACATCTAACTACACATCTAAAT
>NC_057805.1:517992971-517995216 GCF_018294505.1 Triticum aestivum
TGGCGATGGAAATCAGAAAATTTCCAAAGTGCTACTTATATAGCAAAGGCTTTGGTACCGGTTGGTGGCTCCAACCGGAACCAATACCCACCCTTTGGTCCCGGTTGGTGCCACCAACCGGGACTAAAGGCCTAATTTCACCAGTGCAAAGGGCGGGAAGCAGAGGGCTTTGGTCCCGGTTGGTGGCACCAACCGGGACCAAAGGGGAGCATTGGTTCCGGTTGGAGCCACCAACCGGGACTAATGTGCTGGCGCGGTGCGGTGGGAAGTTTAGTCCCACCTCGCTAGCTGAGAGAGCTCATGCAGCACCTGTTTATAAGCTGCGCTGCAGCTCAGGTGCTGAGCTCCTCTTTAATATGCAGGCATTATACATGCCTACCTTTGTCATTGCCATGTTGGGCCTATTGGGCCTACGGGCCTGCATCCTGGCCCATGTGCAGATGGGTTTCTAGTCGTATGCAGGCTGTGTGGCCCATTAGGCGGCATTTTTTTTTATTTTTCCAGTATTTTTTTGTTTTTTGAATTATTTATTTTCTTTTGATTTTTGATTTATTTTTTTATTCTTTTTGCTTTTAGCTCAGAATAATTATAAACTTTCTGTTAATCCATTAGTTTACAAATTTGAATAGTTTAAATTTCATCCGGAAACTCGTGTGTTACAAAGGGATTTCATTTTTAAACCTAATTTGAACTCCTGACTTTTTGTGTGTTCAAAATGCACCATTCAAAGCCACATCATCATTTTTCAATCCTTTCTGACTTCATTTGTTATTTTTCATGCATTTACTAATTATTTTGAGCGATAAGACCCTAAAATTGAAAAGCATTTCAAATGAACTCTGAAAAGGTTGAAAGTTGGCATGATATCATCATTTCATCCACATAGCATGTGCAAGAAAGTTGAGAGGGTTACGGCAAAAACTGGATGCACTTCGTGTACAAAACGGACAATCTCTTTCAAAGTATCAGGATTTCATCCGAAAACTCGTGTGTTACAAAGGGATTTCATTTTTTAAACCTTATTTGAACTCCTGACTTTTTGTGTGTTCAAAATGCACCATTCAAAGCCACATCATCATTTTTCAATCCTTTCTGACTTCATTTGTTATTTTTCATGCATTTACTAATTATTTTGAGCTATAAGACCCTAAAATTGAAAAGCATTTCAAATGAACTCTGAAAAGGTTAAAGTTGGCATGATATCATCATTTCATCCACATAGCATGTGCAAGAAAGTTGAGAGGGTTACGGCAAAAAGTGGATGTACTTCGTGTACAAAACGGACAATCTCTTTCAAAGTATCAGGATTTCATCCGGAAACTCGTCTGTTACAAAGGGATTTCACTTTTTTAAACCTTATTTGAACTCCTGACTTTTTGTCTGTTCAAAATGCACCATTCAAAGCCACATCATCATTTTTCAATCCTTTCTGACTTCATTTGTTATTTTTCATGCATTTACTAATTATTTTGAGCTATAAGACCCTAAAATTGAAAAGCATTTCAAATGAACTCTGAAAAGGTTAAAAGTTGGCATGGTATCATCATTTTATCCACATAGCATCTGCAAGAAAGTTGAGAGGGTTACGGCAAAAACTGGATGCACTTCGTGTACAGAACGGACAATCTCTTTCAAAGTATCCGGATTTCATCCGGAAACTCGTCTGTTACAAAGGGATTTCATTTTTTAAACCTTATTTGAACTCATGACTTTTTGTGTGTTCAAAATGCACCATTCAAAGCCACATCATCATTTTTCAATCCTTTCTGACTTCATTTGTTATTTTTCATGCATTTACTAATTATTTTGAGCTATAAGACCCTAAAATTGAAAAGCATTTCAAATGAACTCTGAAAAGGATGAAAGTTGGCATGATATCATCATTTCATCCACATAGCATGTGCAAGAAAGTTGAGAGGGTTACGGCAAAAACTGGATGCACTTCGTGTACAAAACAGACAATCTCTTTCAAAGTATCAGGATTTCATCCGGAAACTCATGTGTTACAAAGGGATTTCATTTTTAAACCTAATTTGAACTCCTGACTTTTTGTGTGTTCAAAATGCACCATTCAAAGCCACATCATCATTTTTCAATCCTTTCTGACTTCATTTGTTATTTTTGATGCATTTACTAATTATTTTGAGCTATAAGACCCTAAAATTGAAAAGCATTTCAAATGAACTCTGAAAAGGTTGAAAGTTGGCATGATATCATCATTTCATCCACATAGCATGTGCAAGAA
>NC_057805.1:518315158-518315472 GCF_018294505.1 Triticum aestivum
GTGGGTGCCTTAGATGCGAATCCGTTTCGCCTAAGTTTGAAAAAAAAAAATCCTGTCGAGTGAAGAGCAAGCCTCTCACTCGGAGGCTTAGCTGCGAATCCGTTTCGCCTAAGTTTGAAATATCCTACCGAGTGGTGAGCAATCCTCCCACTCGGGGGCTTAGCTGCGAATCCGTTTCTCCTAAGTTTGAAAATCGAACCGAGTGGTGAGCAATCCTCCCACTCGGGGTCTTAGCTGCAGTCCAGTACTCGCCTAAGTTTGAAAAATCCTACCGAGTGGTGAGCAACCCTCCCACTCGGGGGCTTAGCTGCAGT
>NC_057805.1:518315782-518332611 GCF_018294505.1 Triticum aestivum
GGACGACGAGGTGCAGGTCGACTGCAATCTTCTCCAGGGAGCTGCGCCACAAGTACAATGTACGCTTCATCCTTATCCGCAAGGATGGCAAGGTGCAGGTCGACTACAACCATCTCCTCAAGAGCTGTGCCACAAGTACAACATACGCTCCATCCCTATCCGCAAGGACGGCGAGGTGCAGGTCGACTGCAACCTTCTCCTCGGAGCTGCGCCATAAATACAATAGCTGCATCTCAAGTATAAAGATTATTCCGAGTGAAGAGCAAATTCCACTCGAAGGCAAACACAAGCATATTCAGAGATAAACCAAGTTCAGATAAATCCTAAAGTTCCGGACGACGGATCAAAGAGCATCAAGCCCGAAGAAGTTTAACGATTACACAATCACTCGGCATTCCGAGGCAAATAAAGGTGGAGCATAATGTTTCTCGGTCACGCGTCAGGAGAAGGATTGGCTGGGTCACAGAAACTGTCAAGGTCTATGCTATCTGCAATGCGAGTGGCGGCGTCAAGGAAAGTGTCCATGAAGGACTGGAAAGTGTGCCTCTTTGTGTTAGCAACCTTGAGCTCCGCCAGCTTGTCTTCTTTGACGTCTTTGCAGTGCACTCGGACCAAGGACAACGCGACATCAGCGCCGCAGCGAGCAGATGACTTCTTCCATTCTTGCACTCGGTCAGGTATTTGATTCAGTCGAGCCATCAGAGACTCGAGGTCTTGAGTCAGTTCCGCCTGCGGCCAGAGTTCAGCGTCAACCCGAGTCATCGCTGCCTTCAGGCGGGCAAGATAAGCAACCGCGCTGTCCATGTGAGATTCCAACCGCAGCACGTTCATCGCAACATCATCCTTGACTGGATAATTTATGGGATCGAGACCCGTTTCGACCCTCCCAGTTTCCGCTTCAAAGTCTTGGCAAAGCTCTGCACAGTTGAGTAAATGGTGAGTCGACGATATAATCAGGCCTGACGGTCGACCGTAATAAGTCAGTCAATCATCAATACCTTCAAGTTTTAGGACCAGCTTTGCAACAAGCTGGCCCAGATAAGACTCCAACTTGCCCTTCTTGGCCTTGAGGCTCCCAAGCTCGTCAGTCAGCTTGTCCTTGTCTTTCTTCAGACGCTCGACCTCCCGATTGGCGTCAGAAACAGCAGTCTTCAGTTTGGAGTTCTCTTCTTCTAACTTGCTGACTAAGCAAGCTTCTTGTCAGCAAGCGCCGTTTTCTCTCGCGCTTCCTTCTGTGCAGCAGCAAGATCCAGATCCTTCTTCTCCAAAGCCTGCTTCATTTTCTCTAAAGAAATAACATTCTTCAGACGGGCTTGGAGTTGACGGTTTTCACTACATACATCTGCTCGAGTGGAGTCACTCGGTTCAAAAAATGGAAAGGAAAAGTGCCAGCAGTGAGATAGACAGTTGACGATTGGTTACCTCCCATGGCAGCTACTTCATCACGAGCAGTCTTGAGATTCTTCTTGGCCAATTCTAGATCAAGGTTGAGGCCGATTTGCTGCTTGTTCATTATAGGAAGCTGAGCCCCAGGATCACAAGATTTCTGCAGTATAAGCCATATCAATCGACTGAGATAAAAAGATATCATAGTGATAGCTACTCTAAGACTACCGCCGAATCAAACATTCAACGGCAGTCTCGGGGACTACATCCAGTGGGTGCACTTAGCGTGCCCCCACTGGTTTGAATAAACACTCGACATGGTCTACCCAGCGCGAGTTTTTTTTCAAAAAGCAGTTCTCAGACCATAGTCAACTGCCCGCAGTCAACCACGGTCTCGGGGACTACACCCAGTGGGTGCACTTAGCGTGCCCCCACTGGTTCTGGTTTTCATTCGACCTGGTCCGTCCAGACCGAGTGACAAAATTCAGATTCTCAGACCACAGTCAACTGCCCGCAGTCAACTATGGTCTTGGGGACTACACCCAGTGGGTGCACTAAGAGTGCCCCCACTAGTTCAAAGATTCATCCAAGTCCACTCAAATTGACTCGTGCAACTTCAAAACAGTCACACCCTAGTGGGTGATCGGACGAGAGATATGATCAATCGGAAATCAACTAACATGGACATTGGTCTGTAGAGCAGCTCCAGCGTTGAAGGCCACCTGACTGGCCTCATGCACCACTTTCATTTGCCCCATCACAAGATTCAAGAAGAAGAGCTTCCCTAGCGGCACTCGGTGGGTCGTCTGGAGTTTGATACACAGTGAAAAGCGATGATGGCAGAGCACTCGAAGCAGCCGCTGGATCTGATGCGTGGAGGTGTACTAGAGCAGCAGGGGTCTGAGCAGCTGATCATGATGGGCAATCAGTCGACAGCGGGATAGCGAAAGTGACGTTGGTGCGAGCCGGATCTGTCGATTGCCCGACCGCCGTCCCAAGCATCACAGTCGACTGAGGAACCTGAACCTCAGGCGCTTTCCCGCTCAGTTCCTTGTCCCTCCTCCTCCTTCCCCTCAGCGGTACTTCTTCTTCATCGTCTGGGAGAACAACAACATCTCGTGGAGCTGCAGCAAACAGAGAAAATCAGAGAGACAACTGACAAACAATCCAGTCGTCCAAATAAATTCGAGTCGGGCAGACTTACTGGCTTTGGAGGTAGCTGCGTCGTCGGTTTCCTTGTCGTCTGGGACCTTGTCGATGTCCATATCAGTTGCGGCAGAGGCCGGGCTAGAAAGGTTCATCATCCACTCGGTCAGTACAAGAGAATCAGTCGGAACAAGAAAATATGGGAAGAACATTTACCCAGAAGCAACAAGAACATCCATCTTGATTCTAGGCAAGGTCTTCCAAGCCTTCGAAGGATTGATCTTGGGCTGCTTGGTGACTTTCTCAGCCAATTCTGGAGTCGAAGACCGAGCGCGCTTTTGAGATAGAGCGCTCGAGGCCACAGCCTTACCGCGCCCGCCTGCGGGATCATGACGCTGCTTGGATCGATGTTCTGAATGAGGCGGTGAGTCAGCTACCTCCTCATCGTCCGACTCGTCGCTCTCATCTTCGTCATCGTCGGCTGGTGACTCCCATTCGCCGCTCTCCTCCGCGCTATCCTCGCCCTCATGGTCCTGCTCCAGAGCTTGTTCGCCATTCAGCATTGAGTACATCTCTGTATAAATCTACAAGACAATAAGCCAAGTGGAAATCAGTCGGATTAGCAAATAGTCGGAAAAACGTCCAAGTACAATCGGTGATAGCTGTCAAACCTTGTCTGGTTGGTTGCTGTCGCTGAAAGGGTTGACTCTCCTCGCGCCCCTGGGGTTGTCCTTGTTCCCGGTGATGCCCCTCAGCCATTCGGCCACTGTTTTGGATGACACCTCCTCTGGATGAACACGAGCAGTGTCACCGGCCCCGGAGTACATCCACATGGAGTGATCATGGGCCTGGAGCGGTTGGATGCGCCGACTGAGGAACACCTCCAGCAGATCCATGTCGGTGACGCCATGGTTGATCAGCTGGACCACCCTCTCGACCAGCATGCCTGTCTCCGCCTTCTCCACAGCGGTCACTTTCAACGAAGATGGAGTTTGAACACGATCGAAAGAAAAAGGTGGGAGTCCAGTCGATTGGCCTGGAGTCGCGATGTCCTGGCAGTAGAACCAGGTCGACTGCCAGCCTCTGACCGACTCAGGAAGGGTCATCGAAGGAAAGTAACTCCTCTTCCTCTTCTGGATACCCAAACCCCCACACATCTGGATAACATGGGTTTTTTCGTCGTTCGAGTTTGCTTTCTTCACTGTTTGGGAGCGGATGGTGAAAATATGCTTGAAAAGACCCCAGTGCGGTCGGCATCCCAGGAAACTCTCGCACATCGACACGAATGCGGCAAGATATGTGATGGTGTTAGGAGTAAAATGGTGGAGTTGGGCCCCAAAGAAATTCAAGAAACCTCTAAAAAGGGGTGCGGAGGAAGCGAGAAGCCGCAGTCGACATGGGTGGCGAGCAGAACACACTCACCCGGTCGCGGCTGCGGCTCCGTTTCCCCCTTTGGCAACCGTGCAGCTTCATGGACGATCAGCCCTAACTCGGCCATCTCATCCAAGTCTTCCTGCCAAAGCGAAGATCGGATCCAATCTCCTTGGATCCAACCCGACGGCAGCCCCGAGCGCGGTGAAGATCCCCGATTCGTCTTCTTGCTTTTCGCCGCCCCGTCGCCTTCTTCGCGCGTTCCAGCGCCGCTGTTTTTTCCTTCCTCATGGCGGTGGAGTGGCGGCGTCGAGAGTGGAGAAGCCGGATGAGGTGGAGGAACAAGAGGAAGAAGAAGGAGAATGGGCACGCACAATGCGGATGCCTCGGCCTCATTGCTTTTAAAGGCCCACTTCCGAGTGGCTGACGCATGTGCCCGGACGATCCTGTCAAATCCCTCAACAGTCGCACGCAGGATACGTGGCGAAAAAGGTGGCGCGGAAACCGAAACGTCCTGTTTATCCACTCCGCTTACCACAGCGCGCTCCGCCTGGCGCGCTTCCCCCGAAATTTCGAATCCCGCAAAATCCGGGATCCTTTGCAACCGATCATGCCAAAGATTTCGCGTCAAATACAACACTCAACGGGTGACGTTATAAAAACCAATCGACAATTTCTGAATCGATCAAGGCGACTGAAACGAAGCCGAAGTACCAACCCTGGCCTCCGTTCAGAGATGAATAGCTGAGAGACACAAGAGTCAGAGCAAGATCAACTTCAACCTTCTTTTTACTCGGACATCAATCCATTCGGGGGCTAATGATGAGGACATAGACCTGGGGTAGGGTAATAGGCCTGACCTATACGTCCTACCCAAGGTCACTGTCTTAGAAACAAAGAAGTTCAAGAGACAACAGGGAGGGCCCAACAAAGGTGTCGAGTGCAATCCACTCGACCTACCATTCATTCGGAGACCCCTCCTTCTTTAGGTCACTCGACCACCCAATCATTCGACCATGCAAGAAACCACTCGACATACCGAAGATCTAAGGTCACTCAGCATAGCAACGGTCGGACGTTTATTCATAGACTTAATGATCATTTATATCACTTTATTATGGACGTTACCTGTAACGCTCCTTCTTTATATACATTGAACCCCTTGTAACGTGGGCTAGCTGGGGTCCTGGCGCACTCTATATAAGCCACCCCCTCCACAGGCACAAGGGTTCGCACCCCTGTAAACACACACATATACAATCCAGTCGACCGCCTCCGGGCTCCGAGACGTAGGGCTGTTACTTCTTCCGAGAAGGGCCTGAACTCGTAAAACTCGTGTGTACAACTTCGCCATAGCTAGGATCTTGCCTCCTCATACTTACCCACCCTATTCTACTTACATTCTTAGTACCACGACAGTCGGTTCAAGGGCAAATTCTGTACAAGATGTCATATATGGGTACCTAACTTGGAAAAATTCTATAAATGGCATTTTTTAAGCATGGATTGGGTAGCAAAAAGTTATGTTGGACGAGCCAGTAAAGAGGTAGTTATCGAGGAGTTTTTGTGTGTCCTTTGTTTTCGAGTCGCGTTTGGTCGGTTTTAGGGCAAATTCTGTACAAGATGTCATATATGGGTACCTAACTTGGAAACATTCTGTGAATGACATTTTTTAAGGTGAATTGGGTAGCAAAAAGTTATGTTGGACGAGCCACGAAAGAGGTAGTTATCGAGGAGTTTTTCCGTGTCCTTTGTTTTTGAATCGCGTTTGGTCGGTTTTAGGGCAAATTCTCTACAAGATGTAATATATGGGTACCTAACTTGGAAAAATTCTGTGAACGGCATTTTTTAAGCATGGATTGGGTTATAAAAAGTTATGTTGGACGAGCCACGGAAGAGTTAGTTATCGAGGACTTTTTGCGTGTCCTTTGTTTCTGAGTCGCGTTTGGTCGATTTTAGGGCAAATTCTTTAACAAATGACATATATGGGTACCTACCTTGGAAATTTTCTCTGAACGGCGTTTTTGAAGGGTGGATTCGGTAGCAAAAAAGTTATTTTGGACGAGCCACGAAAGAGGCAGTTATCGAGGAGTTTCTGCGTGTCCTTTGTTTTCGAGTCGCGTTTGGTTGGTTTTAGGGCAAATTCTGTAACAGATGTCATATATGGTACCTAACTTGGAAATTTCTATGAACGACATTTTTTAAGCATGGATTGGGCAGCAAAAAGTTATGTTTGACGAGCCATGAAAGAGGTAGTTATCGAGGAGTTTTTGCGTGTCCTTTGTTTTGGACTCGCGTTTGGTCGGTTTTAGGGAAAATTCTGTACAAGATGTCATATATGGTTACCTAACTTGGAAAATTTCTGTGATGGCGTTTTTTAAGCATGGATTGGGTAGCAAAAAGTTATTTTGGACAAGCCATGAAAGAGGTAGTTATGGAGGAGTTATTGCGTGTCCTTTGTTTTCGAATCTCGTTTGGTCGGTTCAAGGGAAAATTCTATACAAGATGTCTTATATATGGGTACCTAAGTTGGAAAAAAAAATTGAATGGCATTTTTAAGCATGCATTGGGTAGAAAAAAGTTATGTTGGGCGAGCCACTAAAGAGGTAGTTATCGAAGAGTTTTTGCGTGTCCTTTGTTTTTGAGTCGCGTTTGGTCGGTTTTAGGGCAAATTCTATACAAGATGTCATATATTGGTACCTAACTTGGGAACATTCTGTGAACGACATTTTTTAAGCATGGATTGGGTAGAAAAAAGTTATTTTGGACGAGCCAGGAAAGAGGTAGTTATCGAGGAGTTTTTGCATGTCATTTGTTTTCGAGTCGCGTTTGGTCGACATTTTTTAAGGATGGATTGGGTAGCAAAAAGTTATGTTGGACGAGCCACCAAAGAGGTAGTTATCGAAGAGTTTTTTTGTGTCCTTTTTTTCGAGTCGCGTTTGGTCGGTTTTAGGTCAAATTCTGTACAAGCTGTAATATATGGGTACCTAACTTGGAAAAATTATGTGAACCGCATTTTTTAAGCATGGATTGGGTTATAAAAAGTTATGTTGGTCCAGCCACGAAAGAGGTAGTTATCGAGGAGTTTTTGCGTGTCCTTTGTTTTTGAGTCGCGTTTGGTAGGTTGAAGGGCAAATTATGTACAAGATGTCATATATGGATACCTAACTTGGAAAAATTATGTGAACAGCATAATTTAAGCATGAATTGGGTAGTAAAAAGTTATTTTGGACGATCCATGAAAGAGGTAGTTATCGAGGAGTTTATGCGTGTCCTTTGGTTTCAAATCACGTTGGGTCGGTTTTAGGGCAAATTCTGTAACACATGTCATATATGGGTACCTAACTTGAAAAAATTCTATGAACGACCTTTTTTAAGAATGGATTGGGTAGCAAAATTTTATTTTGCATGATCCACGAAAGAGGTAGTTATCAAGGAGTTTTTGCATGTCCTTTATTTCGAGTCGTGTTTGGTCGATTGTATGGCAAATTCTGTACAAGATGTAATATATGGGTACCTAACTTGGAAAAATTCTATGAACGGGATTTTTCAATCATGGATTGGGTAGCAAAAAGTTATGTTGGATGAGCCACGAAAGAGTTAGTTATCATGGAGTTTTTGCGTGTCCTTTGTTTTCGAGTCGCATTTGGTGGGTTTAAGGGCAAATTATGTACAAGATGTCATATATGGGTACCTTACTTGGAAAAATTCTGTAAACGGCATTTTTGAAGCATCGATTGGGTAGCAAAAAGTTATGTTGGACGAGCCACAAAAGAGGTAGTTATCGAGGAGTTTCTGCGTGTCCTTTGTTTCTGATTCACGTTCGGTCGGTTTTAGGGCAAATTCTGTAACAGATGTCATATATGAGTACCTACTTTGGAAATTTTATGTGAACGACATTTTTTAAAAATGGATTGGGTAGCAAAAAGTTATTTTGGACGAGCCACGATAGAGATATTTATCGACGAGTTTTTGCGTGTCCTTTGTTTTCGAGTCACGTTTGGTCGGTTTTAGGGCAAATTCTGTACAAGATGTCATATATGGGTACCTAACTTGGAAAAATTCATTGAACGGCATTTTCTAAGCATGGATTGGGCAGTAAAAAGTTATTTTGGACGAGCCACTAAAGAGGTAGTTATCAAGGAATTTCTGCGTGTCCTTTGCTTTAGAGTCGTGTTTGGTCGGTTTTAGGGCAAATTCTGTAACAGATGCAATATATGGGTACCTAACTTGGAAAATTTCTGTGAACGGCATTTTTTAAGCATGGATTGGGCAGCAAAAAGTTATTTTGGACGAGCCACGCAAGAGGTATTTATCAAGGAGTTTTTGCGTGTCCTTTGTTTTCGAGTTGCGTTTGGTCGATTTTAGGGCAAATTCTGTACAAGATGTTATGTATGGTTACCTAACTTGGAAAATTTCTGGGAACGACATTTTTTAAGCATGGATTGGGTAGTAAAAGTTATTTTGGATGAGCCATGAAAGAGGTAGTTATCGAGGTATTTTTTTCGTCTCCTTTGTTTTCGAGTCGCGTTTGGTCGGTTCAAGGGCAAATTCTGTACAAGATGTCATATATGGGTACCTAACTTGGAAAAGTTCTATGAACGGCATTTTTTAAGCATGGATTGGGTAGCAAAAAGTTATGTTGGACGAGCCAGTAAAGAGGTAGTTATCGAGGAGTTTTTGTGTGTCCTTTGTTTTCGAGTCGCGTTTGGTCGGTTTTAGAGCAAATTCTGTACAAGATGTCATATATGGGTACCTAACTTGGAAATATTCTGTGAATGACATTTTTTAAGCATGGATTGGGTAGCAAAAAGTTATTTTGGACGAGCCACTAAAGAGGTAGTGATCGAGGAGTTTTTGCATGTCATTTGTTTTTGAGTCGCGTTTGGTCGGTTTTTGGCAAATTGTGTACAAGATGTCATATGTGGGTACCTAACTTGAAAATTCTATGACCTTCATTTTTAAGCATGGATTGGGTAGGCAAAAGTTATTTTGGACGATCCACGAAAGAGGTAGTTATTAAGGAGTTTTTGCGTGTCCTTTGTTTCGAGTCGCGTTTGGTCGGTTTTAGGGCAAATTCTGTACAACATGTCATGTATGGGCACCTAACTTGGAACAATTCTGTGAACGACAATTTGTAAGGATGCATTGGCTAGCAAAAATTTATGTTGGACGAGCCACGAAAGAGGTAGTTATCGAGGAGTTTTTGCGTGTCCTTTGTTTTTGAGTCGCGTTTGGTCGGTTTTAGGGCAAATACTGGACAAGATGTAATATATGGGTACCTAACTTGGAAAAATTATGTAAACGACATTTTTTAATCATGGATTGGGTTATAAAAGTTATGTTGGACGAGCCACGAAAAGTTAGTTATCGAGGAGTTTTTGCGTGTCCTTTGTTTTTGAGTCGCGTTTAGTAGGTTTAAGGGCAAATTATGCACAAGATGTCATATATGGGTACCTAACTTGGAAAATTCTGTGATCAGCATATTTTAAGCATGGATTGGGTAGAAAAAGTTATTTTGGACGAGCCATGAAAGAGGTATTTATCGAGGAGTTTTTGCATGTCCTTTGTTTTCGAGTCGCGTTTGGTCGGTTTTAGGGCAAATTCTGGACAAGCTGTCATATATGGGTACCTAACTTGGAAAATTCTGTGATCAACATATTTTAAGCATGGATTGGTTAGCAATAAGTTATTTTGGATGAGCCAAGAAACTGGTAGTTATCGAGTAGTTTTTCCGCGTCATTTGTTTTCGAGTCGCGTTTGGTCGGTTTTAGGGTAAATTCTGTACAAGACGTCATATATGGGTACCTAACATGGAAAAATTATGTGAACGACATTTTTTAAGCATGGATTGGGTAGCAAAAACTTATTTTGGATCAGCCACGAATGAGGTAGTTATCGAGGAGTTTTTGCGTGTCCTTTGTTTTTGAGTCGTGTTTGGTCGGTTTTAGGGCAAATTCTGTACAAGATGTCATATATGGGTACCTAACTTGGAAAAATTCATTGAACGACATTTTCTAAGCATGGATTGGGCAGTAAAAAGTTATTTTGGGCAAGTCACAAAAGAGGTAGTTATCGAGGAGTTTCTGCGTGTCCTTTGTTTCCGAGTCGCGTTTGGTCGGTTTTAGGGCAAATTCTGTAACAGATGTCATATATGGGTACCCACCTTGGAAATTTTCTGCGAACAGCATTTTTTTAGTATGGATTGGGTTGCAAAAATTATTTTGGACGAACCACGAAAGAGGTATTTATCAAGGAGTTTTTGCGTGTCCTTGGTTTTCGAGTCGCGTTTGGTCGATTTTATGGCAAATTCTGTACAAGATGTCATGTATGGTTACCTAACTTGGAAAATTTCTGTGAACGGCATTTTTTAAGCATGGATTGGGTAGTAAAAGTAATTTTGGACGAGCCATGAAAGAGGTGTTTATCGAGGAGTTTTTGTGTGTCCTTTGTTTTCGAGTCGCGTTTGGTCGGTTCAAGGGCAAATTCTATACAAGATGTCATATATGGGTACCTAATTTGGAAAAATTATATGAATGGCATTTTTAAGCATGGATTGGGTAGCAAAAAGATATGTTGGACGAGCCAGTAAAGATGTAGTTATCGAGGAGTTTTTGTGTGTCTTTTGTTTTCGAGTCGCGTTTGGTCAGTTTTAGGGCAAATACTGTACAAGATGTCATATATGGGTACCTAACTTGGAAACATTCTATGAATGACATTTTTTAACCATGGATTGGGTAGCATAAAGTTATTTTGGACGAGCCACTAAAGAGGTAGTTATCGAGGAGTTTTTTCATGTCATTTGTTTTCGAGTCGCGTTTGGTCGGTTTTAGGCAAATTCTGTGCAAGATGTCATATATGGGTACCTAACTTGAAAATTCTATGACCTTCATTTTTAAGCATGGATTGGGTAGCAATAAGTTATTTTGTATGAGCCAATAAAGAGATAGTTATCGGGTAGTTTTTGCGTGTCCTTTGTTTTCGAGTCGCGTTTGGTCGGTTTTAGGGCAAATTCTGGACAAGCTGTCATATATGAGTACCTAACTTGGAAAAATTCTGTGAGCAGCATTTTTAAACTATGGATTGGGTAGCAATAAGTTGTTTTGGACATGCCATGAAAGAGGTATTTATCGAGGAGTTTTTGCGTGTCCTTTGTTTTCGAGTCGCGTTTGGTCGATTTTAGGGCAAATTCTCCACAAGCTGTCATATATGGGTACCTAACTTGGAAAAATTCTATGAGCAGCATTTTTTAAGCATGGATTGGGTAGCAATAAGTTATTTTGGATGAGCCAACAAAGAGGTAGTTATCAAGTAGTTTTTGCATGTCCTTTGTTTTCGAGTCGCGTTTGGTTGGTTTTAGGGCAAATTATGTACAAGACGTCATATATAGGTACCTAACGTGGAAAAATTATGTAAACAACATTTTTTAAGCATGGATTGGGTAGAAAAAAGTTATTTTGGACGAGCCATGAAAGAGGTATTTATCGAGGAGTTTTTGCGTGTCCTTTGTTTTCAAGTCGCGTTTGGTCGGTTTTAGGGTTAAATTCTGGACAAGATGTCGTATATGGGTACCAAACTTGAAAAATTCTGTGAGTAGCATTTTTTAAGCATGAATTGGGTAGCAATAAGTTATTTTGGATGAGCCAAGAAAGAGGTAGTTATCGAGTAGTTTTTGCTTGTCCTTTGTCTTTGAGTCATGTTCGGTCGGTTTTAGGGCAAATTCTGTACAACATGACATATATGGGTACCTAACGTGGAAAAATTCTCTGAACGACATTTTTAAGCATGGATTGGGTAGCAAAAAGTTATATTGGACGAGCCACGAAAGAGGTAGTTATCGAGGAGTTTTTGCGTGTCCTTTGTTTTTGAGTCGCATTTGGTCGGTTTTAGCGCAAATTATGTACAACATGTCATATATGGGTACCTAACTTGGAAATATTCTGTGAACGGCATTTTTAAGCATGGATTGGGTAGTAAAAAGTTATTTTGGGCAAGCCACGAAAGAGGTAGTTATCGATGAGTTTCTGCGTGTCCTTTGTTTCCGAGTCGCGTTTGGTAGGTTTTAGGGCAAATTCTGTAACAGATGCCATATATGGGTACCTAACTTGGAAAATTTCTGTGAATGACATTTTTAAGCATGGATTGGGCAGCAAAAAGTTATTTTGGACGAGACACAAAAGAGGTATTTATCGAGGAGTTTTTCCGTGTCCTTTGTTTTCGAGTCGGGTTTGGTCGGTTTTAGGGTAAATTCTGTACAAGATGTCATGTATGGTTACCTATCTTGGAAAATTTCTGTGAACGGCATTTTTTAAGCATGGATTGGGTAGATAAAAGTTATTTTGGACGAGACATGAAAGAGGTTGTTATCAAGGAGTTTTTGCGTGTCCTTTGTTTTCGAGTCGCGTTTGGTCGGTTCAAGGGCAAATTCTGTACAATATGTCATATATGTGTACCTAATTTGGAAAAATTCTGTGAACCGCATTTTTTAAGCATGGATTGGGTAGCAGAAAGTTATGTTGGACGAGCCACTAAAGAGGTAGTTATCGAGGAGTTTTTGCGTGTCGTTTGTTTTCAAGTCGCGTTCGGTCGGTTTTAGGCCAAATTCTGTACAATATGTCATATATGGGTACCTAAATTTGAAACTTTCTGTGAATGGCATTTTTTAAGCATGAATTGGGTAGCAAAAAGTTATTTTGGAAGAGCCACGAAAGAGGTAGTTATCGAGGAGTTTTGGCATGTCATTTGTTTTCAAGTCGCGTTTGGTCGGTTTTAGGGCAAATTCTGTACAAGATGTCATATATGATTACCTAACTTGGAAAAATTCTTTGACCGACATTTTTAAGCATGGATTGGGTAGCCAAAAGTTATTTTGGACGAGCCATGATAGAGGTAGTTATCAAGGAGTTTTTGCGTGTCCTATGTTTCGAATCGCGTTTGGTCGGTTTTAGGGCAAATTCTATGCAACATGTCATATATGGGTACCTTACTTGGAAAAATTCTGTGAACGACATTTTTTAAGGTGGATTGGGTAGCAAAAAGTTATGTTTGACGAGCCACGAAAGAGGTAGTTCTCGAGGAGTTTTTGCGTGTCCTTTGTTTTCGAGTCGCGTTTGGTCAGTTTTAGGGCAAATTCTCTACAAGATATAATATATGGGTACCTAACTTGGAAAAATTCCGTGAACGGCATTTTTTAAGCATGGATTGGGTTTTAAAAAGTTATGTTGGACAAGCCACGAAAGAGTTAGTCATCGAGGACTTTTTGCGTGTTCTTTGTTTTCGAGTCGCGTTTGGTCGGTTTTAGGGTAAATTCTGTACAAGATGTCATATATGGGTGCCTAACATGGAAAAAAATTTCAAACGACATTTTTTAAGCATGGATTGGGTAGCAAAAAGTTATTTTGGACAAGCCATGAAAGAGGTATTTATCGAGGAGTTTTTGCGTGTCCTTTGTTTTCGAGTCGCGTTTGGTCGGTTTTAGGGCAAATTCTGGAAAAGACATCATATATGGGTACCTAACATGGAAAAATTCTGTGAACAACATTTTCTAAGCATGGATTGGGTAGCAAAAAGTTATTTTGGATGAGCCACGAAAGAGGTAGTTATCGAGGAGTTTTTGTGTGTACTTTGTTTTTGAGTCGCGTTTGGTCGGTTTTAGGGCAAATTCTGTACAAGATGTCATATATGGTTACCTGACTTGGAAAAAAATTGTGAACGACCTTTTTTAAACATGAATTGTGTAGTAAAAATGTTTTTGGACGAGCCACGAAAGAGGTAGTTGACAAGGAGTTTATGCGTGTCCTTTGGTTTTGAGTCGCGTTTGGTCGGTTTTAGGGCAAATTCTGTAACAGTTGTCATATATGGGTACCTAAGTTGAAAAAATTCTATGAACGGCAGTTTTTAAGTATGGATTGGGTAGCAAAATTTTATTTTGGATAATCCACGAAAGAGGTAGTTATCGAGAAGTTTTTGCGTGTCCTTTGTTTCGAGTCGTGTTTGGTTGATTTTAGGGCAAATTCTGTACAAGATGTAATATATGGGTACCTAACTTGTAAAAATTCTATAAACGGCATTTTTTAATCATGGATTGGGTAGCAAAAAGTTATGTTGGACGAGCCACAAAATAGTTAGTTATCGAGGAGTTTTTGCGTGTCCTTTGTTTTCGAGTCGCGTTTGGTGGGTTTAAGGGCAAATTATGTACAAGATGTCATACATGGATACCTTACTTGGAAAAATCTATAAACGGTATTTTTTAAGCATCGATTGGGTAGCAAAACGTTATGTTGGACGAGCCACGAAAGAGGTAGTTATCGAGGAGTTTCTGCGTGTCCTTTGTTTCCGAGTCGCGTTTGGTCGGGTTTAGGGCAAATTCTGTAACAAATGACATATATGGGTACCTACCTTGGAAATTTTGTGTATACGGAATTTTTTAAGCACGGATTGGGTAGGAAAAAGTTATTTTGGACGAGCCACAAAAGAGGTAGTTATCAAGGAGTTTCTGCGTGTCCTTTGTTTTCGAGTCGCTTTTGGTCGGTTTTAGGGCAAATTATGTAACAGATGCCATATATGCGTACGTAACTTGGAAAGTTTCTGTGAACGGCATTTTTTAAGCATGGATTGGGCAGCAAAAAGTTATTTTGGACGAGCCACGAAAGAGGTATTTATCGAGGAGTTTTTGCGTGTCCTTTGTTTTCGAGTCGCGTTTGGTCAGTTTTAGGGCAAATTCTGTACAAGATGTCATGTATGGTTACCAAACTTGGAAAAACTTTGTGAACGACATTTTTTAAGCATGGATTGGGTAGTAAAAGTTATTTTTGATGAGCCATGAAAGAGGTATTTATTGAGGAGTTTTTGCGTCTCCTTTGTTTTCGAGTCGCGTTTCGTCGGTTCAAGGGCAAATTCTGTACAAGATGTCATATATGGGTACCTAACTTGAAAAAATTCTATGAACGACATTTTTTAAGCATGGAATGGGTAGCAAAAGTTATGTTGGACGAGCCACTAAGGAGGTAGTTATCGAGGAGTTTTTGCGTGTCCTTTGTTTTCGAGTCGCGTTTGGACGGTTTTAGGGCAAATTCTGTACAAGATGTAATATATGGGTAGCTAACTTGGAAAAATTATGTGAACGACATTTTTTAAGCATGGATTGGGTTATAAAAAGCTATGTTGGACAAGCCATGAAAGAGTTAGTTATCGAGGACTTTTTGCGCTTCCTTTGTTTTCGAGTCGCGTTTGGTAGGTTTAAGGGAAAAATATGCACAAGATGTCTTATATGGGTACCTAACTTGGAAAAATTATGTAAACAACATTTTTTACGCATGGATTGGGTAGTAATAAGTTATTTTGGAAGAGCCAAGAAAGTGGTAGTTATCGAGTAGTTTTTGCGTGTCCTTTGTTTTCGAGTCGCGTTTGGTCGGTTTTAGGGCAAATTCTCGACAAGCTGTCATATATGGGTACCTAACTTGGAAAAATTATGTGAGCAACATTTTTAAGCATGTATTGGGGTAGCAATAAGTTATTTTGGATGAGCCAAGAAAGAGGTAGTTATCGAGTAGTTTTTGCGTGTCCTTTGTTTTTGAGTCGCGTTTGGTCGGTTTTAGGGCAAATTCTGTACAAGATGTCATATATGGGTACCTAACGTGCAAAAATTCTGTTAACGACTTTTTTTAAGCATGGATTGGGTAGCAAAAAGTTATTTTGGATGAGCCACGAAAGAGGTAGTTATCGAGGAGTTTTTGTGTGTCCTTTGTTTTTTAGTCGCGTTTGGTCGGTCTTTGGGCAAATTATGTACAAGATGTCATATATGGGTACCTAGCTTGGAAAAATTCTATGAACGACATTTTTTAAGCATGGATTGGGTAGTAAAAAGTTATTTTGGACAAGCCACAAAAGAGGTAGTTATCGAGGAGTTTCTGCGTGTCCTTTGTTTTCGAGTCGCGTTTGGTCGGTTTTAGGGAAATTCTGGACAAGCTGTCATATATGGGTACCTAACTTTGAAAAATTCTGTGAGTAGCATTTTTTAAGCATGGATTGGGTAGCAATAAGTTATTTTGGATGAGCCAAGAAAGAGGTAGTTATTGAGTAGTTTTTGCGTGTCCTTTGTTTCGAGTCGTGTTTGGTCGGTTTTAGGGCAAATTTTGTACAAGATGTCATATATGGGTAACTAAGTAGGAAAATTTCTGTGACCGGCATTTTTAAGCATGTATTGGGTAGCAAAAAGTTATTTTGGACGAGCCACGAATGAGGTAGTTATCAAGGATTTTTAGGGTGTCCTTTGCTTCGAGTCGCATTTGGTCGGTTTTAGGGCAAAGTACTCACTGTTTTGGAGAAGAAAACAAAGGGGGCCATAGGTCCAGGGGGAAGACGACGTCGAGGGGGAGCTGTTGGGCATTAATGGCGAGGCCAGAGCCAGTCGGAGCAGCGCTGCCACGAGAACAGTGGCTAGACCACCGTTTTGGCTAGCTGCCCTCGTAGTCACCACTGACATGGCGCGCTCTGGAGTTTTTACTGAGGCCAGCTCATGTCTACCGCGTAGTCCTTCCAGAGTGGAGTGTTACCATGGTAAAGAAACGGGCAGATACAAATTGAGCTGAGTAAACCAAGCTGCACAAGTTTGCTGTTGCAAACTTGGCAACATCCTAGAGATAAAACCAGAGAGGTTAAATGGTAAAATGGTTGTCTGGGAGGCTTAGGGTAGAAAGGACTACGGTCCTTGGAGTTTTGAGGTAATTAGGACAAATATTTAGCATAGTTGCTTTACAACTGCTAAAATATGTCCAGAAACTAAATGAGGAAGAAGCACTCACTAGGAGTGATGGATTGAGTTAAAACAACACCCGCAGTTTTGGCCGATTCTGCCTGTTTCATGGACTATTACTCACTGTTTAAGGGTCCCGGAGTGATTTAGGGTTTAGGGTTTAGGGTTAGGG
>NC_057806.1:0-25731 GCF_018294505.1 Triticum aestivum
TATATATATATATATATATATATATATATATATATGTACAGAATCTGAAAGATGGCAGTCGTTGGCTTCAGCCCCCATGCACATAATGCGGGGGTGCTCGCAGAAGACGCATTTTCACACTTAACCCAACGTCTTGGTCCTACAAAGGAGGTGATAGCGCAGCAGGCCAGGCAACCGGACTATAATGCTTTAACACTTTCACTTAGCCATAGGAGTTTGACAATGAGACTCTTTAGGTAGCTCCTTGGTGGCAACTGCGCTCGTCCGAATTCGGGGCGCGTATGTGCCTGACCGGGAAGCGGCCCTTCGTTAAAGCGGAGGAATCCGATAGATTCCGATAGGTCATCGAGTGGCTGACCAGTCTCACGCTATATCATGACAGTCAGTTTTCGGCTTTATCTACTGAGGTGCTTGCCCTGGCCGAACCGGGGGCACAATCGCAGTAGTTCTCCTGGTGCTACCTTAGCCGATAGAGCGGAACGTAAGGTAGCCGAACTTAGGAGCCGGGCAACCCAACATTTGACCAAAGACATGATTTGGAGCTGATGCATATAATGCCAAAACTCGCGACGCCGAACACTCTCTAAGGTGTTCGGTCTTTATGAGTGCGGGCGAAACAACACTCTTTATTAAAAAAGCCCCTAGTGTCCAGGTACGCGCAAAAATTCTGACGTGGCCACATGCCAAGACGCCAGCCTCCTCCTTGGTTATATTAGAAATAAAAAACCAGGGGATGTGTAGCAACAAGAGACAGTAAAAAAGGTTTACGCAGGGTCTTAATCTAAAAAAGAATCCTTTAGGACGGGTCCCTACTGCACGTCTGCGCCTGTGTCTCCATTGTGTCGTATCCTGGACGGGCGTCGCACGACGTTCATCTGTAAAAGAGAGGAACTGAGTCGAAAACGGGTCATGCCGACAAAGTTTAGAATAAGCAAGTATGAAGTAAGATGTATGAGATTAAGCTTTATTGTCTCTTATTGTATATGCGTGGAGCCCCTAGTGTGGGGGTATATGGCTTCTAGGCCTGCATCAATGATGATTTTGCACCGAACTCGTCTATCCGCGTTCGTGGTCTTGAATGACCTATTTTGAAGTTTATTGGCCAGTGAGGCCATTTTGCTGTGGGGCTGTTAAAGCGGCCGCACAGTCCTCCGCTTGGGGAGGCGCACTTTAGTGCTTCCCCTTCAAAGAGATGATGCCTCGTGGACCGGGCATCTTGAGCGTAAGAGATGCATAATGCGGTATTGCGTTAAAGCGAGTGAAAGCTTCGCGTCCCAGTAGTGCTTGATAGCGACTTGAGAACGAGACGATATGGAAGGTCAGCTTTTCGCGGCAAAGGTTATCGGCAGAGCCGAATGTGACTGTGAGCCGGAGAAAACCCATACAATGGGTGTCCGGACCAGGTATTACCCCTTGAAAGGAGGTTCTGCTGCGGTGGATTCTTGCTGGGTTTATCCCCATGTGCTGGATTGTATCCTGATATATCAGGTTTAGTCCACTGCCGCCGTCCATAAGGACATTTGAAAACTGGAGTCCGCCAATTATTGGATCGAGTATCAAGGCAGTCCAGCCTACATTCTTGATATTCCTAGAATAATCTAGCTGATCGAAGATGATCGGTTTTGACAACCAGTGGCGGGACCCTTTGGGGATGGGCCGTGTGGTGCGTACCTTTACGGGCGCCGCACGTTTTGTTATGTGAAGTGAGTTCACTATTTTTACTTCTTGTGGGAAGTTCTTTTATTTCCTGGTGCTCTGCTTTTGGGGTTCGTCCTCGTCTTCGCTTGGTGTGTCGAGCCCCTTGTGTTCGGCATTGAGTCTGCCGGATTGTTTGAAAACCCAACAGCCTCTGTGGGTATGGTTAGCAGGCTTCCGAGGAGTACTGTGTATCTGACATATCCTGTCCAGGATTTTATTTAGGTTGGATGGATCGTCCCTGTTATCCTGGGGGGGCGATTTTTCCTGATTTTGTCGTGAGCCTTTGAATCCAGCATTGACTGCCGTGCTCTTCAGATTTTTGTCCTTAGTCCAGCGACGGTCCTTGTTGTGTCGCGGTTTTCCGTTTCCATCCCTATTTTCGGATGTACTTGGGTTGCTGGGGCTGCACCTTGCCAACCAGCTGTCCTCCCCTGCACAAAAGCGGGTCATGAGGCTTGTTAGTGCGGCCATTGTTCTTGGCTTTTCTTGGCCGAGGTGTCTGGCGAGCCATTCATCTCGGACATTATGCCTGAAAGCTGCTAAGGCTTCGGCGTCCGGACAGTCGACTATCTGATTCTTTTTAGTGAGGAATCTATTCCAGAATTGCCGAGCTGATTCTCCGGGTTGTTGAGTTATGTGACTAAGATCGTCTGCATCCGGTGGACGGACATAGGTCCCTTGAAAGTTTGCTCGGAAAGCATCCTCGAGCTCTTCCCAGCTTCCAATTGTGTTTTCTGGAAGGCTTTTAAGCCAATGCCGGGCTGGCCCTTTAAGCTTAAGGGGTAGATATTTTATGGCGTGGAGATCATCTCCTCTAGCCATGTGAATGTGGAGGATATAATCCTCGATCCAGACTCCAGGGTCTGTTGTTCCATCATATGCCTCTATGTTTACGGGTTTGAATCCCTCTGGGAATTCATAGTCCAGGACCTCATCGGTGAAACATAGGGGGTGTGCGGCGCCCCTGTATTTGGGTGTGCCAGATTCTGATGATGGCTTCGTAGCATTGCTTACGAGAGCTTGCTTTCTTGGCCCATAAATGGACCTGACTGGGCCATTATGCGAATCCTTAAGTGGGTCGCATGCCGATTTAGGTGCGGCATCGCCTGCCGCTTTATGGGGTCGTCTACCCGACCGTGTGGCTTTTCATTTTTTGAATGCGAGGGCTCTAGGGCCTCTTCGTCGAATTCAGGCAGTAGCTTTCTTTTCGGATAGCTTTTAGTGCGGCGACTGCCGCTGTACTTATCTGTGGTATTGATTACTTTGCTCCATCTAATCCGGAGTGCATCTTCCGCTGTTTTTAGCTTCCGCTTCTGCCTTTTTAGGCTGCGTGCAGTTGCAACGAGTCTCTCGTGGAGATTCTTCTGCTCCATAGGTTTATTCGGCGTGAGGTTGTCTGGAATGCCGTTTTCGCCGGAGGAGGGATGTTCAGTTTCTCTATCCGTGTTTCCCTGTTCGGACGGTTGCTCTAAGGCCTGCTCATCGTCTACCAGCTCGTCCTGCTCTATGGCTGGGTTTTTGTCGAGGCGGGGCTTGGGTCTGCGTTTACGCCGATGCTTTGATTGCTTTTCGGGGGGTCGATCTCCCGTCCCATCCCCTTTTTCCTCGTTGTCGCTTCCTTTAGGGGTATCCACCATGTACACATCGTGGGATGAGGTGGCTGTCCAATGCCCTATGGGCGTTGGTTCGTCGGTATCTCCTGCATCGTCATCCATGTTGTCGATGTCTCCGGAGTCGCAGTTGAGCACGTCGTTTAAATTGTCGACAATGGCTACCAAGTGGGTGGTGGGTGGGCTTTGAATTTCTTCATCGTCCGTATCCCATCCTCGCTGACCGTAATCCGGCCAGGGCTCTCCTGATAAAGAGAGAAACTTTAGAGAATTCAGGATGTCGCCGAAGGGCGAGTGTTGAAAGATGTCCGCGGCGGTGAACTCCATTATTGGCGCCCAATCGGGTTCGATCGGCAAGGACGCGAGGGGTTCGGAGTTCGGAGAGGAATCCGGCTCCTTGGAGTCACGGGCCGTGCAGAGTGCGGGGCTGGCGTTTGGCTTGATCGCCTTTGAGATTACAGCCCCCGAGGTGACGTCCAACCGCTCACCCTCGATTGGCGCAGCTGGCTCCGAATTAAGGGTCAGAGCCGGTGCGTTTGCGGCCTCCAGGGTACTGTTCGACGACAAAGCTAGATCATGCCCCACGAGACAGTGCGGCGCGCTTGGCTATGGCTCGAATCCGTCGAAGATCAAATCTCCGTGGATGTCTGCCGTGTAGTTTAGGCTTCCAATCCTGACTTGATAGCCAGGGGCATAGCTTTCGATCTGCTCCAGGTGGCCAAGTGAATTGGCCCGCAGTGCGAAGCCGCTGAAGACGAAGATCTGTCCGGGGAGAAAAATCTCACCCTGGACCGCATCGTCGTTGATGATCAAAGGAGCCATTGAGCCTAAAGGCGACGACACAGAGGAACTCTCAATGAAAGCACCAATGTCGGTGTCAAAACCGGCGGATCTCGGGTAGGGGGTCCCGAACTGTGCGTCTAGGCCGGATGGTAACAGGAGGCAGGGAACACTTTGTTTTACCCAGGTTCGGGCCCTCTCGATGGAGGTAATACCCTACTCCTGCTTGATTAATATTGATGATATGGGTAGTACAAGAGTAGATCTACCACGAGATCAAGGAGGCTAAACCCTAGAAGCTAGCCTATGGTATGATTGTTGTGTATGGAGTTGATCGCCTACGGACTACAACCCTCCGGTTTATATAGACACCGGATAGGGTTAGGGTTACACATAGTCGGTTACAATGGTAGGAGATCTTGAATATCCGCATCGCCAAGCTTGCCTTCCACGCCAAGGAAAGTCCCATCCGGACACGGGACGAAGTCTTCAATCTTGTATCTTCATAGTCCAGGAGTCCGGCCGAAGGTATAGTCCGGCTACCCGAACACCCCCTAATCCAGGACTCCCTCAGTGACTATGGAGAATCATCACTATCTCATCTGGAAGATTAACTCCCACTCGATTCAAGCGATTGTAGTACTCAGACAATATGAGCACATGCTCAACGATTGAGCTTTTCTCCCTTAGTTTGCAGGCTTAAGAAACTTGTCAGAGGTCTCTTACCTCTTGACGTGGGCACTAGTCTGAAATCCCAATTTCAGTCTTTGGAACATCTCATATGTTCTGCGACGTTTCAAAAACCGTCTTTGGTGCCACAATTCTAAACCGTTAGCATTACGCACTGAACTATCACGTAGTCATCAAAACGTGTATGTCAGATGTTTCCCAACATCTACAAACGATGCTCGAGGTTCAACACACTGAGCGGTGCATTAAGGACATAGCCCTTCTGTGCAGCAATGAGGACAATCCTCAGTTCAGGGACCCAGTCCGCATAATTGCTACTGTCAACTCTCAACTAAATTTTCTCTAGGAACATATCTACACAGTAGAACCAAAGCGTGAGCTACGACATAATTTGCAAAGACCTTTTGACTATGTTCATGATAATTAAGTTCATCTAATCAAATTATTCGATGAACTCCCACTTAGATAGACATCCCTCTAGTCATCTAAGTGATACATGATCCGAGTCAACTAGGCCGTGTACGATCATCACGTGAGACGAACCAGTCATCATCAGTGAACATCTTCATGTTGATCGTATCCACTATATGACTCATGTTCGACCTTTCGGTCTTCCGTGTTCCGAGGCCATGTCTGTACATGCTAGGCTCGTCAAGTCAACCTAAGTGTATTGCGTGTGTAAATCTGGCTTACACCCGTTGTATTCGAACGTTAGAATCTATCACACCCGATCATCACGTGGTGCTTCAAAACAACGAACCTTTGCAACGGTGCACAGTTAGGGGGAACACTTTCTTGAAATTATTGCGAGGGATCATCTTATTTATGCTACCGTCGTTCTAAGCAAATAAGATGTAAACATGACAAACTTCACATGCAAATCATCAAGTGACATGATATGGCCAATATCATCTTGCGCCTTTGATCTCCATCTTCGAGGCGCGGCATGAACACCATCGTCACCGGCATGACACCATGATCTCCATCATCATGATCTCCATCATCGTGTCTTCATGAAGTTGCCTCGCCAACTATTACTTCTACTACTATGGCTAACAGTTAGCAATAAAATAAAGTAATTACATGGCGTTTTCATTGACACGCAGGTCATAAATAAATTAAGACAACTCCTATGGCTCCTGCCAGTTGTCATACTCAGCGACATGCAAGTCATGATTCCTATTACAAGAACATGATCAATCTCATACATCACATATATCATTCATCACATCCTTTTGGCCATATCACATCACATAGCATACCCTGCAAAAACAAGTTAGACGTCCTCTAAATGCTGTTGCATGTTTTACGTGGCTGATATGGGTTTCTAGCAAGAACGTTTCTTACCTACGCAAAACCACAACGGTGATATGCCAATTGCTATTTACCTTTCATAAGGACCCTTTTCATCGAATTCGATCCAACTAAAGTGGGAGAGACAGACATCCGCTAGCCACCTTATGCAACTAGTGCATGTCAGTCGGTGGAACCTGTCTCACGTAAGAGTACGTGTAAGGTCGGTCCGGGCCGCTTCATCCCACAATTCTGCCGAATCAAGATAAGACTAGTAACGGCAAGCAAATTGAACAAATCATCGCCCACAACTACTTTGTGTTCTACTCGTACATAGAATCTACGCATAGACCTAGCTCACGATGCCACTGTTGGGGATCGTAGCAGAAATTCAAAATTTTCCTACGTGTCACCAAGAACAATCTATGGAGAGACTAGCAATGAGAGAGAGGAGTGCATCTACATACCCTTGTAGATTTCTAAGCGGAAGCGTTCAAGAGAACGGGGTTGATGGAGTCGTACTCGTCGTGATCCAAATCACCGATGATCCTAGCGCCGAACGGACGGCACCTCCGCGTTCAACACACGTACGGAGCGGAGACGTCTCCTACTTCTTGATCCAGCAAGGGGGGAGGAGAAGTTGATGGAGATCCAGCAGCACGACGGCGTGGTGGTGGAAGTAGCGGGATCCCGGCAGGGCTTCGCCAAGCACAAGCGGGGAGGAAGAGGTGTCATAGGAGGGAGGGAGGCGCTAGGGCTTCAGGTGTGGCTGCCCTCCCTCCCCTCCACTATATATAGGGGGCTAGGAGGGGCGCCGGCCCCTTGTAGATCCCATCTAGGGAGGGGGGCAGCAGCCCTAGGGGTGGCTTGGCCTCCAAGCCAAGTGGAGGCGCCCCCACCCCTTAGGGTTTCCAACCCTAGGCGCATGGGAGGCCTAAAGGGGGGGCGCACCAGCCCACCAGGGGCTGGTTCCCACGCCCCTTCAGCCCATGGGGCCCTCCGAGACAGGTGGCCCCACCCGGTGGACCCATGGGACCCTTCTGGTGGTCCCGGTACAATACCGATGACTCCCGAAACTCTCCTGGTGGCCGAAACTGGACTTCCTATATATAAATCTTTACCTCCGGACCATTCCGGAACTCCTCGTGATGTCCGGGATCTCATCCGGGACTCCGAACAACTTTCGGTTTACCGCATACTAATATCTCTACAACTCTAGCGTCACCGAACCTTAAGTGTGTAGACCCTACGGGTTCGGGAGACATGTAGACATGACCGAGACAACTCTCCAATCAATAACCAATAGCGGGATCTGGATACCCATGTTGGCTCCCACATGCTCCACAATGATCTCATCGGATGAACCACGATGTCGAGGATTCAATCAATCTCATATTCAATTCCCTTTGTCTACCGGTATAGTACTTCTCCGAGATTCGATCGCCGGTATCCCGATACCTTGTTCAATCTTGTTACCGGCAAGTCTCTTTACTTGTTCCGTAACACATCATCCCGTGATCAACTCCTTGGTCACATTGTGCACATTATGATGATGTCCTACCGAGTGGGCCCAGAGATACCTCTCCATTTACACGGAGTGACAAATCCCAGTCTCGATTCGTGCCAACCCAACAGACACTTTCGGAGATACCTGCAGTGCACCTTTATAGCCACCCAGTTACGTTGTGACGTTTGGCACACCCAAAGCATTCCTACGGTATCCGGGAGTTGCACAATCTCATGGTCTAAGGAAATGATACTTGACATTAGAAAAGCTTTAGCATACGAACTATGATCTTGTGCTAGGCTTAGGATTGGGTCTTGTCCATCACATCATTGTCCTAATGATGTGATCCCGTCATCAACGACATCCAATGTCCATGGTCAGGAAACCGTAACCATCTATTGATCAACGAGCTAGTCAACTAGAGGCTTACTAGGGACATGGTGTTGTCTATGTATCCACACATGTATCTGAGTTTCCTATCAATACAATTCTAGCATGGATAATAAACGATTATCATGAATGAGGAAATATAATAATAACTAATTTATTATTGCCTCTAGGGCATATTCCCAACAGGGGAGACTATCATTTGAAGCACAAGAGCAAGGAGTTCATCATCAACACACCATCTGTTACCTTTTGGAGAGTGGTGTCTCCTAGATTGGTTAGGTGTCACTTAGGAGCCTCCGTCAAGATTGTGGAGTTGAACCAAGGAGTTTGTAAGGGCAAGGAGATCGCCTACTTCGTGAAGATCTACCCAAGTGAGCCAAGTCCTTCGTGGGCGATGGCCATGGTGGGATAGACAAGGTTGCTTCTTCGTGGACCCATCGTGGGTGGAGCCCTCCGTGGACTCACGTAGCCGTTACCCTTCATGGGTTAGTCTCCATCAATGTGGATGTACGATAGCACCACCTATCGGAACCACGCCAAAAATCTCCGTGTCTACATTGTGTTTGCTCCCTTCAAACTCCTCCCCTTTACCTTCATATGCAAATGATTTACATTTCGCTGCTATACTCTTAGAATTGCATGTGTAGGTTGATTGCTTGACTTGTGATAAGTTGCTAAAATCTGCCAAGACTTAAAATTAGGAAAAGGCTAGATTTTTATTTGATCAAGTAGTCTAATCACCCCCCCCCCTCTAGACATACTTTCGATCCTACACCCGTCCATTTCACAAGAACACTAGCTAAGGGTCCTGATACTACCACTTGGATTTGGAACCTTCGTGTTGATGCTCATGATTTCGATAGTCATACTCGTGTTGTCACGCAATTTCAGAACATGTGCCACACGAACAACTTCTTCAAGAGTACCGAACGAGGATTCTTGCAGTCACCATATTCTTCCATGATCAAAGCTTGGTATCTATACAACCATGGTCCCATATTCATGGTCTTACTCCAGTCACCAATCAGTTAAATTGAATTGTCAATATTGTCCTCAATTCTCCTCTAGGTTGCCCCCTCCGCCGGATTCTAAACGGACCTCCTCCGAGTACAGGGCCATAGGGTTGAACCCCTGAGTTGTGTGAACCCTAGCAATCATGAGCAACTTGGCTGCCATCACCGCCTCGTGGATCTCATCCTCCCAAACAAAATCTCCATCGTCCTTTTCATGCAACCTTAATCTCTCCAAGAGATCCTCCACATGTTTCCTCCTTGCTTTGCTACTAGACCCCCCAGCATCACCTATCTTCATGTCTATGTCTATCAAACAGCGAGCAAGAAAACCCAAGCCCTAGATTGTGCTCACCACCAAGGTCCGGAAGGTGTGCCAAGAGACCCCTTGATCAACCCAGGTAACAAGGAGAAAGCTCCAGGTAGATGTTGTGAAAGAGAAACTCTTGGCGACAAGAACCCTAGGTTTTTTACTAGGAGAAGAAACTCGCGTTGAACCGCTGTCGACATGTTGCTTTGCTCGCTGTTGGGATCAAGAGATGTTTGTGAGTCAGAATGATAATCGTGGACGGAGATGGATGTTAAGGTTTATTTTTTTAAGGGAAAGCCTCTCAGCACTTATGTTTTGACGTAACTGAGTTACATTGATTACATATAAGAATATTTTGCAACCAATGTGCATCCCAACCCAAATTCTCCAGAAGCTCGATTCCTTTCAGAAACAACGTTGAGCATATCGTTCAAATGAACTCCACCTGCTACATTACATATAGCATGTCCGAATTGATACATTTTATGTATTAATTTAACCAATTTATTTGAATAATATAAATGGTCCATCTATCTCACATGAGCGCAAGGCGTTCAGCGTTTTGGGCTTCTCCATTTTAGTTGATTGTTTTCACTGCTTCTTCTCATTTATAATTTTCATTATAAAAAATTACTATTGGTATTCCGACAACTGAAATTTGTTTAGTACGATTACTAACATGTTCTGTTTTATTTTAAGCATCATGTTTTTGCTCATTATTCATTGAATTACATGTTTGACGAAGATACAATTTTTTGCCTTACTATTTAGCAAAAGCATGGCTTCCTGTGCACAAGTTGACAACATCAAAACACATGAATGGTCAGTCCGCCCATAAAAATCCCAAGGTTGGGGAAATTGGGGAAATTTAGCATCATTAAATCATGATGACCAATGAAATTGCAGATTATTTATCGCATTCTAATCCAAGACAACTGAAATTAGCCATCATACATCCATCCACCGTACCAAGCAAAATCACAAAATCTCATCTCCCCCTGCACTGCACTTGGAATAGTAGATATATCACCGACAAACAGGATGAATCAAGATGGATACCAAGGATGCTGCTGAGAACTCTCACTTTCTGTCACCCATGCAGCCAACTAACCTTGCCCTGAAAAAAGGTTCAAAGGACAAAAACTACGAACAGACGGACGGACAGTCCTTGTCCATCAAATCAGCATCACTACAGCTGTTAGCACATTATGTAATGCAATCTATCTTTCGAGTAACAACAGGAATAACACATGAATTGTAAATTCCTAAAAAAAAAATCATCCTACATATGGTACTCCCGCTGTAAACAAATGTAACACATTTTAGAACACTACTCCCTCCATTCCACAATGTAGTGCTTCCTCTATCCCCGTGCTTTAACTTTGACCGTAAATTTAACTACCAAGACCGATTGCGGCGGGGGCAAAAGTTATATCAGTGAATTCGTATCCGAAAGAAGTTTCTAATTATGTAACTTTTTCTCCCGCCGCAGTCGGTCTCGTTCGTTAAATTTATGGTCAAAGTTCGACCTCAGGAAACGCGGGCGCACTATATTTTGGAATGGAGGGAGTATAAAGTAGTGACCTAAAACGTCTTACATTTGTTTAAAGAGGGAGTAACTTGTCAATAACCTAGCCTACAAGCAATTCCTTCAGATTTACAAACAACCTTTTTTTCAGATTTACAAACAACCTTTTAACCAGAAACACACAGCCACTATTGTTAGCAAAATAGTATTCCCTCCGTTCCATAATTTTGGTCATGATTTTAGTTCATTTTTTAACTAAAAACCACGACAAGAATTACGAAACGGAGAAAGTATAATAATCAGATAAATATAATTTATTCATGTTATAGTTTTACTAAAATATAGATGGTTCAAAATGTCGGTGGATACTCAAAACATGAACAAAAAAATAAGAGAAGGAAAGTGAAACACAAAGTCAGAACGACACTCGTAATTTCTAAGCACTTACCGTCCAGTCCAAGGTCAAGTTTTCTGACACGAGTGAAAGTAAATCAGGCAAATTGCACTCATCCAAGACAAAAGGTTGTATCCATCAAGGTGCTTAATTTTCTAGATCTCGCCAATGTTTCATGATGCATACATATGCATATAGCATATATGATCAGGTCAAAAATAAAAATGGCTTGCATAAGCATGAGCTTCAGGATGAAGTTTCAGATAATAAAATTAGGAAAAGGCCACGTGAATCTATCGACATGGGACAAGTACAGCTAGCCATTTGCCTTTGCCTTCTCTTACTCCCTCTTATTAAGGCCACTTCGTTTGACCAAATTTGTAGAAAAAAGAACAGTTTTGCTAAAGCACATCTTACATTGAGATTCGTGTGAATATTTTCTTTATGTTTTTCTTTTTCTCTTTATGCTTGATTCACTAACTTAGATGTGCAATAACTAGAGCACATCTATATGTGCCCTAGACACACCCAAAAAAGAACACCAGATCAGTCATGAAATAGGTCTTCGTAATAATGTATTTATTGGGTATTGTATACATGTTGATATTTTCTTCTACAAACTTGCTCGAATTTAGAACAGTTTTGACTTAACCAGACTAAGTGGCCTTAAAACTTTGATGGAGGAAGCAACTGACAAGTGATGATGCTTTGCCTCAGTTAATAAACTAGCATTCGGTCCTACTTCTACCATGCTACATGCATATATATACTTGTGCTAAGTTTTTGGACACATGCAGATTATTTGCTACATACGACTTAGATTTCTCACTGCAGGATAGTGCCAAATGCTACAGGAGTTGTAATACAAAATAACATTTTAGTTTCTCCACAAAAACTTGCGATCTTTTTAACAAAAAACTGGTGTGGATCTACATAGAAGCATGGCTTACAATGAATTCCAAGTTCGTTAAACTGTAAGGGATCAAAATAACATCTAGACCTATATACAGAAAACATTTGTATGAAAAAGACTCTTAATGACGAACTGAAACATTGACACATCCAGCTAGTTGAAAGAGGTTACCAAGACAAGGTGTAGTAATACCCAGTGCATCCAGGAATCTCCATCCCTGGACCTCAACAAACATAAAAACAATAAAAACTTTTGACTGATATTCCACATGGAGTGATAGTGGTGCATAACAAGAAAAGACTTTCTTAGAACCCTTTTCGTAAAGCAAGCACAACTAATAGAGGAAAGATGAACATCACAAGCCCATTCGCACAGAATATCAGAAGTAGATAGCAGTGTGGACTTTCAGTCTACATCAAATTCTCAAAAAGATCCATAACTTCAACGATCCCACAGAAAAGGAAATGACAAGCTACATTTGTTTGTATTTTGATCACTTCACACGCACCTATTGCCCCATTCACTAATCATCCTACAGGTGGAGAAAGGTGGCATGGCAAAATGTAGGGATGAAAGAGTTTAGAGTTCTTGGCATTTCATTTGCCGTACCATAGCCATCCCAAATAGCAAAGAAATGCTAAATTCAGAAAGGACGGGTATTAAGGAAGAAACCAGATGACCAACATAAGAACATGTGAATATCCAATATTGACAAAATTCAGTATCGCTGCGTCTAGACATGACTCATTTAGCAAAATTTATTGCAGAATCATCATATTTCAAAAGAGAAAAAAGAAATGATGTTATATGGTGTTCAACCACACAAGTTACCCAGATGTCAACCAGGGCACCTTCAGTATCATTACGCCTACACATGACTCATCTAGCAAAATTAATGACAGAATCATCAGATTTCAAAAGAGAAAAAGAAATGATGTTCTATGGTGTTCAAACACAAGTTACCCAGATATCAACCAGGGCACCTTCAGTATCACTACATCTACACATGACTCGTCTAGCAAAATTAATCGCAGAATCATCAGATTTCAATAGGGGGGAAATAATGTTATATGGTGTTCAAACACACAAGTTACCCAGATAACAACCAGGGTACCTTCTTCTGTTGGTCCTTTAGGATATATAAGTGCATGCAGCAGAGGCCCTGGCAGAAACCCTGAACGAAAAAAAGAATTAGAATCTTTAACCCAAATATAAATTGCATAAATAAATTAGTAACAAGGAAGGCCTGTTTTTGTATCAAATAAAATATCAAAAGAGCTTGTCAAGCAGTGAGAAACGACCAGTGCATTGATCACTGCACAGTAAGTAAATGCCTGAGGCCAAGCATTGCAAAACAGGCGAGCTTAAACATCAGCAGAGTGCTTGGCAGCACAAATGAGAAGTGTGCCTGCTACACCCACATTACAAGCACATGCAAAGATTTGTCACTCCAGTTACTAGAAATACATAGAACCTCGATGGTCGAACATACAAGCCAGTACAATTGTTAAATGAAGTTAGGCACAGTTTCATGTATATCTTGTAAATCATTGGGAAAATGTATACACGGAATGTAATGCCAGCCGGCCAGTTGTCTTACAAGCAACAGAACTATCCAAATGGTAAGTGCATGCAGCAAGGTCCGTAAGACAGCATCTCTTCAGCAACCCCATGCTTCGTCCATTTGGGCACGCACTCAGATCTCATAGCTCCCAGACACAAGATAGAAATGCCGATGATTAGACAAGAGGAACCCAAGTTGTAGTTTACAATGTCAAGAGGAATCAACATCTTATTTTCACTTGCCAGTGATAAATGGATGGCTAAGTGCCTGTGATACGGTTATCCTCTTATCTGGATCTAAGACAAATATTTTTTCAAGAAGGTCTTTAAAATTGGAGAGCATTTTTGGGTCCTCGCCAGGAAAATTTGAAACCAAAGAACCAAAATCCTTCAGTTTGATGTTAAGAATCAACTTCCTCATAGGCTGCTGACAAAAATAGAATAAATTAGTGGTTTGAAACATTTATATAACATACATTACAAATTACAAATTAAAGAGTATTGCATACGAACCTTTTTGGTCACAGGATCTTCCTCAATAGCGTTAAAATTGAGATCTTGGTCAAAGTGTTGCATCGTGAAAGCACCCTACAAAATTGGGAGCATTACTTAGAAAAATACTTGTATATTCAACCAGAGTTCATCAGGATTACATGAGTATGTAGTCTTCCAACTGTGAAGTTAATACAAGAATCAAGCATGAAAACGAGCAAGTATGTAAAGTTCATGATGATTTTCTAACCTTTCGGAGCATCTTCTTAGGGAAGGGGCCCTTCAGTTCCATATGAAGACGAAGCATATCATTATTAGTTGCACCTGGAAACAGGACCTTTCCAGTAGAAAGTTCATATAGGCAGCAGCCGACTGACCAGATGTCCAATGGGTGATCATAGGGCAACCCAAGAACTGTAATAGAAATAATTCATTAGAGGTAAATACATTTTGAATAGAAGTATGTGTATGCAGACAACCTGCGAGCAGAAACATTATAAAATAAAATAGCAAAAAAAGGTACAAGAAAAAAGAACTCACTGATCTCAGGTGCCCGATAGAAACGGCTGACAAGATAAGGGGTGACCTCATTCATTCCAGCAAGCATAGCATTGCCAAAATCGCATAGCTTCAGGACATTCTTAGCATCATTCACCTACAATATCAAAGGGGTACAATTAAAATCATCATAGTGCCAACCCAGTTGTGTGTGACTTTCTAAGCAACTAGTAGCTAAAGCTCTACAGGGTGTTTCATACGATCAAATTTGACAAGAGATTACAAAACATAATACAGTAGAGTGAAAGATATGCAGGGCAAGATGCCATACCAGCATATTGTCTGGCTTTATATCACAGTGCAGAACTTTGCAGTTTTTCAGGTGCTTCAGAGCGATGAAAAGCTGCTTTGAATATGCCCTCACAGCAGTCAGTTTAAGCCCAATATTGCGACCAAATTTCTTTAGTACCTCACGGAGATTCATATTTAAAGATTCAAAAACTAAGCAAAGATGGTTCCGGTACATGAAACTAGAAATGAACCGCACGCAGTGGCGCCTGTCCTCACGATCCGCGCTTGCCAATTTTTCTAATATTGAAACCTCTTGCTTACCAGCCTTATACCTGTAGAAACAAATACTGAATTAAATCATCGCACAAGAATCAAATTAAAAGTTCATGTTTTATTCTGCGTATTACAGGCATTGGCTATTAAAATGCTTCTATAGGATACTCACATTGTCTCGTTCTTGCGAATAATTTTAATAGCAACTACTTCAGGATCATCTTTCCCAGCTTTAAGATCCTTTGCCCGCACGACTGTTGAGAACACCCCCTTCCCATGCGCGGCTGTAATTTCATAACGGCCATCCAACAATTCCCCAAATCGATGAGCTGTAGAGAGTAGCAAAGGTAAGGTACAAGAAAAGTGTGCGGCCATATTTAACAAAACAACAAGAAATAGGTAGACTTGAGCATAATATAGAGCAGAACTTACTATAGTAACCCTCAGGATCATCCCAATTATCATGCAGAGCATTTTTCTCAATACACAAGCCGTCTCCCTTGCCCTGCACAACCAAATGATCTCGAACTGAGTAAACAGTAAAAGGGTATTTTAATATGACGCTGGGAAAATAAATTTCATCTTCAAAGTTTAAACAGAACAAGGTGTCATGGACAATCAGAGCAGCAGGAGATATATCTTTTTAACTTCTGTATTGACATGTCTAAAGAAAACTGATAAGAGCCATACCAATTTCCGAAATCCTGCAGGTGACTCTCCAAAGATGTCATCACAAAACATATCTGCCGATCTCTCACTCTGAAAATTAACAGGACCAATATAAATTTTCTGCTTAATAAACTGTGTAGCAGGGTAAGAGAACAAAATTACCTTTGGAGTACCCTCTCCAAGGCCTGAAACACCTGTTGTCCCCTCATTGCCCAATGCTTCAGCACAGGCTAAAACAGCATCATGAGCAGGGGACTTACCCACATTGAAGTCTGCCTCACCAACAAATGCATCTGAAGAGTCCTGCTTATTTTCAGCTTCCTCGTTGTCCGTAGAATTGCTATCATTATCACCTTTCATATCTACAGTCTCATCTTTATCCACTGCTCTTGCTTCTGTACAATAAACAGACATTTATCACAACAAAGTTCGTTCAATGGGACATAAACTAGTACACGTACATTCGTTAGCCCATGAATAGGTCAAATTTAGCTAATCAAGTTACCTTCATCATTGCTTCTAGGTAAAGATTCCGGTTGCTGCTTCTGTGCTTGTTGCTGCCTATATTTCGCCATAATAGCTTCTTTCCTTCTCCTCGCTTCCTCCTTAATTTTTTCAGGGTCATCTTCTTCCTGCATTGCTAACTGTTGCTCAATTTTCTCTTGATACTCTTCTTCATCTTCCTCCCTAATACCACAAGGACAGAAGTATGGGGTGCCAGAAAATAAAAGCAACAAAACAAATAAGATAGCAGATCGTGTGAACAACGCCTTACTTGAAAGAATGTTCCTTCACTTCTCTAGATCGATGGCTTCTGCTGTCTACATCTCTACCTTTCTCCCCAGATCTTGACCTGTCTTTATGAGCATCAGACGTGCTATATTTCGAGCGTGTAGAGTCCTTGTGTCTATCACTACTGCTAATTCTGTCCTTGCGTTCTCCAGCTCCACTTCTACGAGTTTCACTTTCTCTATCCCTGTGCCGGCCCCTGTCTCTATCATCTCTCACTTTATCCCTTTCATGTCCAGTAGCAACCGTGACATAATCTTTATAACGATCCTTGCTTGTATCCCTTTTATGATGGTCTTTATGCCTTGAGCTACCACTTCGCCTTTCCCTCTCCCTGCTTTCTTCACGAGTGTGGTGTGCGCTCTCCCTTCTGTCAGGTCTACTATGACTGCTGCTCCTTTCTCTGTGCCTACGATCAACATTGTCTCTATCTATGCTGCTGTGCCTTCTTTCATCCATATATCTTTCCCGGCTATCACGCCTATCACTATGTCCATCACGAACAACACGACTGCTGCTCCTTTCTCTGTCGTCTTCCCGTGTCCTAGTTGCATGCCTACCAAAACCATTCCTGTCGTTGTTGTCACGATCAGGGTCAGCCCTTGGACTTGCCCGCGAACCATTAGCTTTGGCATCAGCTTCTCCGGACCTTGGGTGATTCCTAGAATGAACCTCTTCAATGTGGTTCCTGGAGGAAGGAGATCTCTTGGTGGTGTGATCTCTCTGATGAGAATCGTTATTAGAGGACAGAGTTTGACGCTCGTCCTCATGGTTCCTTCCCCTGTCCTTTGTCGGCCGTGGAGACTTTGACACCCTGTGACTCTGTTCATGTCCTTTACCATTATTATCCTCGTCACCTGAAAAGATACCTACGCTTTCAGAGCCACGAGCAGTGTGATTCAACCTGCCTTCATCTTTTGAGGGCGGAGAATGACTAGGCTGCGTCACGTCAACGGCCGAGTTGGTGCCAGCATGATCACCGACTAGCTCCTGCACTTGAAACACGTCAAAAGGTAAGTAGATTTCCCGGCTCGGGTAGCAAGCAGCATGGATGGAGAAAGCACAGAAGAAGAAAAAAACTACATACTATTCTTTTCGTTCGAGCTGTTGGTTGGTGGTTCCAAGTGATTCATTCAGGAATTTGCCTAGCTGCTCTGGCTAGGATTTCGAATCTAGGGTTAACAAAGAGTTGCAGCTGAACAATCGAGGCTTAATATAGTGTTGCCTAGACTGAGAGAGGGCACACAGCATGTATAATTAGCAGAGACTTTGAATTGGCGAGCACAGCATGACGGGAGAGGGGGTGAGGGAGAAGGGGGCAGACAGACCGGGTCGGCTCGCGGAGATGCGGGGTCGTCCCCGCGGGGGCCGCCATCGACTTCCATAGCCCCGCCGGCGCCGGCGCCGGCATCGTCTAGTATCTCCCCCTCCTCGACGTCTTCTCCGTCGGCCGCGGAGGGCGGCGGGGGCTGGGCGTCGTCCGGACGGCGGTGGCGGTGGTGGTGGCGGTGGTGGTGCCTGCGGCGCTTCGGGGAGGCGTCGGGGGCGGGGTCCGCGTCGTCGCGCTCCCGGCGGCGCCGGTGCTTGGCGGGGGATCCGGGCGGCGACGGCGACGGCGACGGGTCTCCGGCCATTGGAGCGATGAGGTAGGGTTAGGGTTTGGTTCGCGAATCGGGGCGGACGGCGAGTCGGAGGAAGATGCGGTGCGCTCCGTCGGCTTTGCTTTATTGGTTGGTTGGGGTCGGACGGCTGACTGACAGGGTGGCCCCGCACGTTCCATTCCAGATTCGATTTCCACTCCAAAGTCCAAAGTGGGTCAAATTTATTCTTTATTTCATTACAAAAAAAAAAGTGAGCCACCTACGGCCTCTGACAGCGCTTTGAGTCTACATATATATGACAAAACAGTATAACTAAACTACATAGGCCCTCTAACAGCAGAAATTGCTTTTGGAGGCCGAGCTCCATAAAGATCTTCACATGCAAGATTCAAAAATCGTGAAAATCCATATTTTTACATTTCAAAATTTTTGAAAGAAAATACATATGTAGGTTGAGGCGTAGTGCACAAGTGTATAATTTTTCAGATGATATACGTAGAAATGAGGTTGTGAAAAAATAATAATATGTGACTTTTTAACACATGATACTATTCATCTTTTCAGACCATGAATTTGTCTTTTTTACAGATCACATTTCAACGTATTTCATTTTCAAATTTTACACACATGCACATCACATTCCTTAGTTTACTTGTACAAATTTTTTCAGATTATTTTGAAATTAAAACATTTGAATTTTGAAATCCGGCCTCCATGAAGGCCGAGATCCAAAACGATATTCTCCTCTGACAGCGTTTTAAACTGTGAGAGGGTGCCCGATCACACATGTGGATGTACAAAATCATTCCGCTATCTTGCTGCTTCGCTTGGGCCATGTCAGTTGTGTCAGCTAGCCGCTACTCCGGAGATAAAGCTAGAAACCCTCACGTTAATTCGGATTAGTATCTATAATTGGTTGTTTAAGCATGACGTTGATGAGCTATTGCCCCCTCAAATTATTTGGATCTTTTTTCATATACAAAAAAGTACGTAAGATTTCCTTTTTTCTTTATCCATTCCGCTCCTTTCATTGTGCTCTCCCATTCGTTCAATGTTTAGCTCCTCTTCGTCTTCTATTGTTTGTACTTCGACGACGTTAAACACATGGGTCAAGCGCAGTAAAATCTGACGAGTCCACATCTCTCTATCGCACGTCGTTTTACTACTTCCATCCCAACCTCAAACAGGTTTGCGCCGCCGCCTGCTCCTATCCTCCTCTATCGCAACCCCTAGTGCGACATCACTTGTCCGTCGCCTCGTCCAACCTCTAATGAGTGTTTTAATATGTGATGGCCGTCTGATCACACGTACGGCGCTACTTTTAGGCCAACCCGGTTGTGTCAATTGGGCCGCTGCTTCAGAAATCAAGCTAGGCGCTCTAACGTTAACCGGGTTGTTATATATGATTAGTTGTTCAAGCATGACATTGACGGGCTACTGCTCCGCCGAATCATCTGAAACTTTCTGACCTATCTAAAAAATACGCAAGGAGTTTTTTATTCCGCTCCTTTATCATTCATTCAATGTGTACCTCCTCTTCGTTGCGCATCGTCCGCACTTTGACGACGCCAAACCCATGGGCCAAGCCCAGGAAAACCCGACCAGCCCACATCTCTCTACCTCACACGTCGTTTTACTACTCCTATCCCAACCTCGAACAGATTTTTGCACCGCCGCCCGTCCTCTCTCCTCCTCTGACGCAAACCCTAGTGCATCATCACGCATCCGTTGCCTCGTCCATCTTTTAATGAGTGACTATCTTTGATATCTATATATGATACAAAATAGTGAAAGAATACATCTAAAGACTCGAATTCAAATGCATCTGGATGATTCTGATCAGCCGAGACCGGCCTCGTAATGGAATTTCGGTTCTAGATGGAGCAAATTCGTTTTTTCACAGCGGTGGGAGAGATCAGTCGAGTGGGCAAAAAGGAGTAGGTGGTTAATTTACGCAGCTAAAGCCCAAATGGATCCGAATTTGGTGGGAAATTACAGCGGAAGTGCCACACATCACATCCCAGCGTGAGTCTGCGTCTCCACTCCCCCGCACCCTCCCCGGCCAGATCCACCTCCCCGGCCGCCCGCCCGGCCGCCTCCCAGCCCCCCCTAGCTCCTCCGCATCCAGATCCTGCGGCCGGTAATGGCGCCGTTGCCTCCGCATCCGCAAGCAGCGCCGCCGCTCTGAGCCGCTCTCCACGCATCGCGGAGTCTCCGTCTCCGTCGCCGTCGCCGTCGCCGGCCACCCCACCGCTGCCTCGACCACGCCCCCTACCCACCCGAGGTATGCAGCGGGTGCACGGCCTCTCTCAGTTTTAGCGGAATTGATCCATGCTGCTGCTTCTAGTTAGCTGTTGTTACTCAGAGATGCTGCAATATCACCGTCTGAATGTACTACTAGCACTAGCAGTGAGTGAGTGAGTGAGTTAGTTCGGCTGTAACTAGTGGCAACGACGATGGTTTTCTTTGTGGTATTAGCAGATACTCACTACTACGTATCACTTAGCAGTGAGTGAGTGAGTGAGGTCGGCTGTAATCAGTTTACCAGTGACAACAACGATGATTTTGTCTCTGATATTACCGGACACTCTCTAGTCTAGTTTGATGCCGAGTCGTATAATGAATTTGTTTTCAACACAAGGTTCTGCTCTTCGATGCTTACAGGTTGATGTTGAAGACCTATAGAGCTCAAAAGACCCAGATGGTACTACTGGCATAATGCAGCCTTCAGACATTTGGAAGGCGCATGCGTCGCAGCAGCAGCAGTCGGAGGGGTCAGGGCTGGACATGGAGAGGAACAACGGATGCAACGGCCATAACTGCTGCCCGTCCCCTCTCCAGCCCGTCGCCTCAGCTGGTCAGCACTCCGAAAGCAGCGCCGCCTACTTCTCTTGGCCCACGTCTACGCTGATGCACGGCTCCGCCGAGGGCCGCGCCAACTACTTTGGGAACCTGCAGAAGGGCGTGCTGCCGGGACACCTTGGCCGCCTGCCCAAAGGCCAGCAGGCCACCACCTTGCTCGATCTCATGATTATAAGGGCGTTCCACAGCAAGATCCTGCGCCGCTTCAGCCTTGGCACGGCCATAGGCTTTCGGATCAGGAAGGGCACGTTGACCGACACGCCTGCCATCCTCGTGTTTGTTGCTCGCAAGGTTAACAAGAAGTGGCTCAGGCCTACGCAGTGCCTTCCAGCCGCCCTTGAGGTACACTTGGTTTTGTTGTTTGTTTTTAGCAATTTCTTATTTAGTCCACACTAGTATGAACTTTCATAACCTGTATCTGTGAATGTTCCTTCCATGAACAGGGACCTGGGGGTGTGTGGTGTGATGTTGATGTTGTTGAGTTCTCTTATTATGGTGCACCAGCACCGACTCCAAAGGAACAATTGTATGACGAGCTTGTTGATGGGCTGCGGGGTAGTGATCCATCTATAGGCTCTGGTTCACAGGTCATATTTTTTTTCCACAGCTACTGTTGCCTGTTTGCCCTGTCCTCTTCACAGTTAACTAGTTATTACACCTCACATCCGTAGGATTGCAGTCTGGATGAATTTGCTGTGGGATTCATTCACGCTGTATTTTATTTAGTTTTACTTCCATTGACTCAAAACTTCTTAAAACATTCCTATGTTTTCCTATGATGCAACCGAACAACCTGTCAATACTATGGTTTTCCTACTCTTATATGTTTACCAAACCCTGCTTTGCTATAAATCATACACCACAAAGACCAGAGATTCTGTTTTTTTATTCCATTCATTTTCATTTAGTACATCAAAATCATTATTTATCTGTCAGCTCTCGACACACACATCAGTTTCATGCATTGACACTGAATAACTCTGGACATACATACCAGTCTCATACTCCCATGAATTGATATTGTGACTTAGTTGTTTCGGTTTTAATTCTCAGGTAGCTAGTCTTGAAACATACGGGACTTTGGGTGCCATCGTGAAGAGTCGAACTGGCAACAAGCAAGTAGGCTTCCTAACGAACAGACATGTTGCAGTTGACCTGGATTATCCTAATCAGAAGATGTTCCATCCGTTGCCCCCTAATCTTGGACCTGGAGTTTACCTTGGTGCTGTTGAGAGAGCCACATCTTTTATCACGGATGATGTTTGGTATGGTATCTATGCGGGAACGAACCCAGGTAACATTTTTCGTCATCACAGATTGCTTCATATATTTGTTCAACTATTCAACTGCCGACTCTAGTGAAACAGAAAATGAAATGTTTCTGAGTATTTCGTGTTTTTGGCATACATGGCGTATCTTGTACTCCATTCACCACGCTCATTTCATGCTTTTGCTGCCATTTTTTTTCCTTATAATGCTCTTGTTCTCATAAATTGAAATGCCATTTACCTGTGCGGTGCATCTGCAGAAACATTTGTCCGTGCTGATGGTGCATTTATACCATTTGCGGACGACTTTGACATTACCAATGTCAGCACCTCAGTTAAAGGAGTTGGACTCATCGGTGACATCAAGGCAATCGATCTGCAGTCCCCGATTGGCAGTCTCATCGGGAAGCAAGTTGTGAAAGTTGGAAGAAGCTCAGGCCATACGACAGGGACCGTCATGGCATATGCTCTTGAATACAACGACGAGAAGGGCATATGCTTTTTCACCGACTTCCTTGTCGTCGGGGAGAACCAGCAAACGTTTGATCTTGAAGGGGACAGCGGAAGCCTTATAATCTTAACAGGACAAGATGGTGAGAAGCCACAGCCTATAGGGATTATATGGGGTGGCACGGCCAACCGCGGAAGGTTGAAGCTGAAAAGTGGGCAGGGCCCAGAGAACTGGACGAGTGGTGTTGATCTGGGGCGCCTTCTTGACCTCCTTGAGCTCGATCTGATCACGACAAGCGAAGGGCTGCAAGGTCTGTCCTTTTCCTAACACTGAGTGAGTGTTGTCTGCTGGACACACAACAGCTAGACAGACATGTTGTTGTCAGCATCCCTTGTTTGTAGCATCACCTTGATTTCCTCCTCTCTTTGTTGGTTGGCACAACAGAGGCCCTGGAGGAGCAGAGGATCACGGTGGCGGCTGCCAATTCTATGGCCACCGAGTCGTCGCCGCACGTGGCCACCACCCCGCAAGAAGCCGAGAAAGTGGACAAGATCTACGAGCCCCTGGGGATCAACATCCAGCAGCTTCCACGGGACGGCTCTGCCAACTCGACGGACCAGCCCTTTGGGCCCGACGAGTTCCACGTCGACACGGTGGATGGGGTAAACAGCAACGTGGAGGAGCGGCAGTTCATCCCGAACCTGATGGGCATGTCCCCGATGCGCGACGAGCAAGGAGGCAACGGCGAGCTGGAAAACAACTGCAACCTGGAGAGCTCGGCGGAGGACATCTGCTTCTCGCTGCACCTGGGCGAGCGGGAGCCCAAGAGGCTCCGCTCCGACACGACGACGGTGGACATAGACCTGCAGAAATGAGAGAGGGGCCGTGGCATCTTGTTCCTTTCATCGTGCCCCTCTGTATGCGTTGTTGTTGTTGTTGGATTGGAGGCGATTGCGATTTGTGGATGGAAAAATAAAACCCCATTGATCGATCTGTGAGATGAGAACCTGCTGTTGTATTGCTCGCTGGGACCCGACCGACAGAGTTTTACCACAGCAGTAGTTTCAGGTGAAAACGATGGCGCTGTCATCTGTATGTGTACTACTCCTGGTAGTACTTCCTCCGTTCCAAATTACTCGTCGCAGAAATGGATGTATCTAGAACTAAAATACACCTGCGACAAGTAATTCGGAACGGAGGGAGTAGTAGTGAACTGTTGCGTGATTTATTTAACTCCCAACTCGTCAGCCAACTAACCAGTACGTATATGTGAATAAAGGAAGGAAAACATGTAGCATTACACAGGCCTGTATGGCTGCATGGAATTACTAGTCACAGAAATGGATGTATCTGGATGTATTTTAGTTGTAGATACATCCATTTTTATCCACTTTTGAGACGAGTAATTTGGAATGGAGGGAGTATGTTTCATGTCAAGTTTTGTACTACTACTAGCAAAAGTGCCCGTTGCAATGTGCGTTGCAACGGATGAACAACAAAAAAATCATAAAATTTATAGACCCAAAATAAAATAATTCAAGTTCAGGCAAATTGCACCAATATGTCATCAGTTTTACAGATTGATAATTAAGAATAAATGATCCAAGAGAGCAAAGAACATGAGACATCAAATTTATGACAAAAAAGAAATAGATCAAAGATTTTTAATGATGTCGGTAGTGAAACACAAAAAATACATGCTAGCCAAATAAGTATGACTTAATATCCAGACATATGAGTGTCGTCTATTTTAACATGGTGGCTCACCATGTTTCCACACAATGTCCATGTGATCGTAATGCACGTGGTAAATCCCTAGGCAATGAGCTTATCACTGCACGACACACTTGCCATTGTCTCGCGCAAGGAAATATTTAAATCTTTAAAAACAAATCTCATCGACCAAGAACTACTCTCAATGCCTAGACATATAAAGACTTTCCAAAAACTAATCAAATCCTAGACATAAAATACTTCTGAATCGGCGAACAGTTTTTCGAATCGACAAACATCTTTTATAAATTAGGACATCTTTAAAAAATCACGAACATTTGTTTTGTTTTTAGAGAAACATTTATTGAAATGCATGGATAGTTTTTGAATTCATGAATATTTTTTGACTCAGCTAACATTTTTTGAATTGATGACTTTTTTAAATTGGGGGATGAATTTTAAATTTCGCAAAAGACATTTGATTTTTTGAAAATTTTCTTGGACATTTTTTTTCCAGATTCACGAATATGTTTTGAATACACAATCATTTTTTTGAAAATCATGAACATGATTTTACTTCCTGACATGTTTTTCCAGATTGTGATTTTTTATAATTTGCGACAGTTTTGTAAAATCACCAACATTTTTTGAAACAGCGAAAATTTTATGATTTCCCGAAGTTTTTTTAATTCACTATTATTTCTCTAAAATTTGGTTATAACTGAAAACTTTTATAATTTGGAATTGTCAAATTAATTTCAAGAAGAAAAAACTAAAACAGAAATGAGAAAAGAAAAGAAAAGACAAAATGAAAAAAAGGAGCGTCACACCCGGTAGGCCGGCCCCATGGAGGAGGTGCCTAAGAAAAAGGAGGCAAAAAATGGTATTACCAGGATTCGAACCCAGGCCTACACGGTAGAAGCAACAGCCTGGTGGCTCCAGGCTGGTAGTACGCTTGCGTTGTAGACACGGCATCGCTAGTCTAAAAGCACAGTTCACGGCGGCGCCTTTGAAAATAAAAACCAAATCGTTTTCTTAACTTACCGAGTGGCATAGCGGGTAATTTATAGCTAATTCGGAGGCAATTATTTGGACGGACGACCAGAAGCACTATTTACTTTATTATAAAAAAAATAAA